>NW_006400065.1:448857-449944 GCF_000299155.1 Elephantulus edwardii | reverse complement strand
AATCCACCAGATGCTCTGCCGGGAAAAGGAGGGACAATCTCCTCCTGTACCAGTCAGATCTGATTTGATGGTACACTCACACACACACACACACAAAAAGTTATCTCCTTAAAAAAAATAACTTTATTTTAATTGTGTGTTTTTTAAAATAAAATTTTTCTTTTATACTGGTTTAAAAAAAATATATGAACATGTACGGCTAAGCACAACTGATAACAGTGCATCTAAATTCCTAAATCAATCTCTATAATAGTCTGTGTGTTTCCTATTGCCAAAGGGTCCCTTTAGAGTAGTGAGAGAAGATCTTCACCCTGAAACCCACAGCATCCCTTTTCAGCAGGAAGTAGCTAAGAGAATACGCCATCCCATTTTCCTTATGACTCGGGGTGAAGTCTCTCTCAGGGAGGAGTGACAGGGAATGGCAAAGGACACACTGACAAAGAAGATTAATCAGAACTGGCTTTGACAAGCACTGTGGCAATTGGACAATTAAAACAGACATTCAAGGGGGGGGGAGAGAAGAATGAGCTGGGGAGGAGGGTAGAGAAAACAGTGCAACAATGAATGAATGGAAACCCAAAATCCCTGTAAATGTTCATTAAAATCAATAAAATTAAATTTAAAAAATAAAGTGCTTATGGATATTGCAATCCGTCTGTCTTATTGGCAATTGAGTATGGAAAGAACCCCTTGTGTTCAGTAACATATGTCCCACTCGGGGTGGAGAGTTGGCTGTGAAGGGGTGGCATATACCCTAAAACCTTGCTAAGATTACGCCAACCCTCTAGCCAAATCAGCCCGGCCCCTATCCCCTTCCCAGACACCTGCTTCTGAGAGTTCAGCCTTCCCTAGACATCACCTGAGGCCTGCTGTCCCCCCCAGCTCACAGACAGCGGGTCACAAACCAGGCCTTCCCACGCTCTGCCGTCTCCGAAGCTGTGTTGTTGTTCGTTGTTGTGTCGGAGCTCAAAGGCTCCAGCACTTGCTTTGTAGATGGCTAAGATTTTACTGAAGATTATCCAAAAACGACTGGAACAGCACATCAACAGAGAACTACCAGAAGTCCAGGCTGGGTTTAGAAGGGGTC
>NW_006400065.1:437821-447890 GCF_000299155.1 Elephantulus edwardii | reverse complement strand
GATAATTGGGATGGGAGTGTCACAGACAGTGAGATTGGCACAGGACAGAGCAGAGTTTAGGGCTGTTGTACATAGGGTCGCTATGAGTCGCAAGCGACTTGACGGCACATAACAACAACAAGGTCTAGAGAGAAAATCCAAGTACCTTGTGAATTTTTTCTCCTTTTTAAAATTTTAATCTTTTTATTATTAATAATAACTTAAATGAAAATTTACAGAGGCTTTGGATTTCCTTTCATTCATTGTTGCACTTTTCTCCCTGCCCACCCCTCCCCCCCAGTTCGCTCTTCTCTTTGAAAAGTAAAAGAAAAATTCTTTCATTGTACAATTCCTCCCCCCAAGTCCACTCCACTATGCAACCTTCATTCTGGACTCCTGTCAGAACAATAATTCCGAATCATATATCCCTTTTAAACAGTTCTCTCCCTCATCTGTGATTTTTGACCCAAGCACAGTCCCCAGGCAGATGTGCTTAGAGAGTGGCATTCTGCCCTCAAGACGAATGGAGTGGAAAGCAGGTTAGGATTCCCAGGGGAGTGTGGGTGAGGTGGTCACGTGCTTCTCCGTTGTGGTTTTCTGAAGACAGAGACCCAGGTTGTGTTGTTTAAATGGAAAGTTGGCGTCATGGAGACCGTGGCTCAAGGCCACGCAGACAAGAGTCCTGTTAGATACAAAAAGAGTTGAGGGTGAGAGAAAGAAAGAAACTGGTCCCAAGAAGTGAACAGGCCTTTATTTCATGGTCTGAGGAGGTTGCCAAGTGACCATGAGCAGAGAAGGTCAAAATGGTGCAAGAGTGGTCTAGGCTGACCTCTTATTTTAGGGGTCTTAGGGTGGAGGTTAGGGAGGATGGTATTTTGCTCAGGATTTAGGGCTGTTAATTAACCAGGCTTTGAGCTTTTGTGATTAGGCTCAGAAGCTTATCAGTAATCCATTGTCTTTCGTCCTGGGTCTGGCTGCCCTGGAAGTCATCAGGTTTCTAAAGGAATGATCAGCCCTGGGGGCAACTGTAACATTCTTGACATTCTTCTTCCATATCCAGACTTTAAAGGAATATACTGGATAGGGGTGAAGTCATCTGTAGCTACTTCCTGCTGAACTGGGGCGACGCTGGGGGCTGGTGTTGGTTTCCTGTAAGGTCTGAAGGAGGAACATCATCTTCACGTGTTCTTGGGCAGTTGCTCAAGAGATGTCGGTTAAAGCAGTATATTAAAAATTTCTGAAAGAGATTTATAAAACAGGAAGCAAGAGTTATAAAAAAGAATGACTAGAAAGGGAATTAGGATGGGGAGTAGCCAAGGGGAAATTCCTGCTTGCCCCTAGGTCCCTGATCATCTATTTAAGCTGTCAGTTTACGGAAACAATTGTTTTCTCTTAGAAACAGGCAGAGATTATCTTTTTATATAGTTAATAGATTAAGTCTTTCGTTTTGTAAACAAGTCCTCCCCCCACCAGCTGACCTGCTCAAAACCCCAGAACCCAGCCTGGCAGCTTCTAACTTTCCACCCGTGCACCTGTCCCAGGCGTGGTCGTCTTCTTGCTTCTACAGCCCTGCCTCCCACAGGAACGAATTCTAACCCTCACCAGGCATTACCTAGTGATGATTTACAGGATGTCATCTATCCTATAGAGAGCTCTGGCAGCCGAGTTCATGGGAAGCTGCACTTCTGACCCTAAGACCACACTTCTCTAGTGGTTCAAATCCACAAGCAGCTCCTTGGGGGAAAGATGGGCAATCTCTTCCCATTGGATTTACAGCCTTGGAAACTGATGGAAGAGGACCAGCTATGAGTGGGGGGTTTTTCTGTGGGGTTTTTTTAAGAGTTATAAGGTTATAACATGAGTTAATAACAAAATACAGTCAAGCCAGCTCCCAAAATGTGCACACAGGCACCTCGGCTTCATGGCTCTAAGTGTTCCCAAGTTCCCAGTCCTGCCAATATTGGCTACCTCACCCTTAAAGTCCCATCTCACGTCCAGTTCTCCAGTTCAGCCATCACTGTTGCTGCCATCCAGAAGCCTGGCCTACATTTCACCAGGTTGGGGAAGGTCTCTGTACTCTGGCTTGGTCGAAGACTTCTATCTCCTTTGGTGGGAGAGGAATTCCTTCTGGCAGGGGAAGAATTCCTAATGAGTGGGTTCTGACTTGATGTCAATGAGTGTTTTCAGAGATTCTGTTCTATAAATGAAAGCCATGACCCCGACAGATGGTCTCCTTCGCTATCAGGCTGGTAGTCATGTCCATGCTCCCATCATTGGTCCTGTTTTATCTTTGTCCTGTTCAAAGTTTAATAAAAGGATCTCTCTGGGGTAGGTTTCAGTCTAGGTCTTTTCCCCACTAGCACATTGTCATGGAGTAGGTATTGACCTGTGGACGTTCTGCATGGGCACAGCAACACTGTTTCATGTTGTTGGTGGTGGTGGTATGTGCCCTCAATTTAACTGCGACTCATAGCCACCCTGTGTATAACCGCTCTGAAGCCAGCCTCATTGTCTCTGACACACTTATCCTCAATACACCAGTCACTGAATCAGTCCGTCTCATGCAGTGTCTTCCTCTCTTTCCCTGTCTCTCCACCCTCCCAAGCATGATGTCCCTCTCCAAAGACTGGTCCTTCCTTGCAACATGTCAAAAGTATGTCAGATGAGGCCTCAGAACTCTTGCCTCCAAGGAGCAGCCTGGTTTCACCCTCTCCTGGATAAACCTGTTTGTTCTTCTAGCAGTGCATGGTATATTCAACACTCTTCTCCAGCACTACAGCTCAAAAGCATCAATTCTACCATCCCTAATCATTGTCTAGCTTTCTGATGCATAGCACATAATTGCAAAGACCACGGCCTGGATCAGGTGCACCTTAGTCTCCAGAAGGACATCGTTGCTCTTCAGTACTTTGGAGATGTCCCTGACATCAGATTTTCCCAACGGAATTTTTCTTTTGACTTCCTAGCTTCTGATACCAAGAGCACTGATTGTGTTGCCAAGCAAATCGTGTGTCAAAAAAACAGAACTCCAGGACTTTCTTACCAAGTGCCAATTAATTGAATTTGAACTGCCACTTTTCTGTTAACAAACTCTTTGGCCAACTGACTGAAAGAGATCAATATTTGTTCCCATGCCAAAGAAGGGTGACCCAACTGAGTGTGGAAACTACAGAACAATAGCATTGATTTCACATGCAAGCAAGATTCTACTGAAGATTATCCAAAAACGACTGGAACAGTACATCAGCAGAGAACTGCCAGAAGTCCAGGCTGGGTTTAGAAGGGGTCGTGGTACTAGGGATATTATAGCTGATGTTAGATGGATCTTTGCTGAAAGCAGAGAATACCAGAAGAATATCTATCTGTGTTTCATTGATTATGCAAAGGCATTTGACTGCGTGGATCATAACAAACTGTGGCTGACTCTGAGAAGAATGGGAATCCCAGAACATTTAATAGTGCTAATGCGAAAACTATACTTGTACCAAGAGGCAGTCGTCAGAACAGAGCAGTGCAACACTGCCTGGTTCAAAATTGGGAAGGGTGTACGCCAGGGATGTGTCCTATCTCCATACCTTTTCAACCTGTATGCAGAGCAGATTATCTGGGAGGCTGGGCTCTATGAGGAGAAGCGTGGCCTTAGGATTGGTGGATGCTCTATCAACAATCTGCGTTATGCAGATGACACAACCTTGCTCGCTGAAACTGAGGAGGGCCTCATGCACTTACTGCAGAGGGTCAAGGACTGCAGCCTTCGGTATGGACTGAGGCTCAATGTCAAGAAGACAAAGATTCTCACCACTGGACCAATCGGTAGCATCAGGATGGATGGCGAAGAGATTGAGATTGTTCACAGCTTCATTTTGCTGGGCTCCACGGTCAACACTCTTGGCACCAGTAGCCAGAAAATAAAAAAAAAAAAGTATTGCGATGGGTAAGTCTGCTGTTAGGGATCTCTCTAAAGTACTCAAGAGCAATGGTGTCTCTCTGGAGACTAAGGTGCGCCTGATACAGGCCATGGTTTTGGCAATCACTTGTTATGCATCAGAGAGTTGGACAATGACTAGGGAGGATAGAAGGAGAATTGACGCCTTTGAGCTGTGGTGCTGGAGAAGAGTATTGAATGTACCATGGACTGCCAAGAAAACAAACAGATTCATCCAGGAGAGGGTTAAACCAGGCTACCCCTTGGAGGCAAGGATTCTGGGGCTTTTTCTGACATACTTTGGACATGTTGTAAGGAGAGACAGGTCTTTAGAGAGGGACATCATGCTGGGTAGAGTAGAGGGACAGCACAGGAGGGGAAGACCCTCTATGAGGTGGATTGATTCAGTGACTGGGGTAATCGGGATGGGTGTGTCAGAGACAATGCGATTGGCACAGGATAGAGCAGAGTTTAGGGCTGTTGTACATAGGGTCGTTATGAGTCGCAAATGACTCGACGGCACATAACAACAACAACAACAAACTCTTTGTGGTACTCAGGGATTCCTTCCTAGCTAAAAAGTTTCCGTTTTACACGTGGGGGATGGGGGTGGGGCGTGAACAATAGTCAAAACCTTCAAGCGGTCAACTGAGGAACTGGGAGGGAGGGGACCTTTGTCCTCCTGTCCCTTTCCCAGACTCCAAGCTTTTCCCCTCAGCCTGGAATCCTAGGTGGCTTCCAACCTTGGATCTTTTGGCGGACACTAAAATGCTTTGCCTCATATACTTGAGCCAATTTGCTGTTTTCATTGTGTCAGTTCATTTTTTTTTGAGGATCTTCCTCTCCTTTGCTGATTGTCCACCTTTCCAAGCATGACATCCTTCTCCAGGACGTTGTTGTTGTTGTTGTTGTTAGGTACTGTTGAGTCAAATACGACCCATAGCAACCCTACAAACAGCAGATCTGAACCCTGTCATATCCTGTTCCATCTTCACACTTCCTGACACACGTCAGTCCACCTGGTCGAGGATCTTCCTCCCCTTTGCTGACTCTGCCTTTCCAAGCATCGTGTCCCTCTCCAAGGAATAGCTCCCTCCTGGCAACATGCCCGAAGCATGTGAGACGAAGCTCTACTCTCTTTGCCTCCAAGGAGGATTCTGGCTGTGCCTGCTCTAAGACATAACTGTTTGTTCTTTTGGCCATGGGACGTTCAGTGCTCTTCTCCAACCCTGCAATGGATTGACACAGTGACTGTAGCAATGGGCTCAAGCCCATCAGAGATGATGAGGATGGAACAGACTAAGGCAGGATCTAAATCTGCAGTTCCTAGGGTCGCTATGTGTCACTGTGATCTGGTGGCACCTCACAGCAACAAAGCACAGGTGGTCCCGACCTAGGTCCACTTCCTGTGGGCAGATCACCTCTCACCCACTCTGTCATTTTCTCTCTCTCTCTCTGTCTCTTTCTCTCTGTGTGTGTGTGTGTGTGTGTGTGTGTGTGTGTGTGTGTGTGTGTGTGTGATGCCTCCTCAGGTGACCTCTAGCCCAATTGCCTGGCGGTTTTCGCATCACCCTTTGCAAAGTTTCCTCTTGACCTGGTGGCCGCCCGTGGCCCACCCTCACCTCCTCACCTCCTCACCTCCCAGCCCCAGAACTCCCAAAGCAGCACAGCAGGGAACACAGAGCTGCCAAGGAGGAGGATTCCCTTGGGCAGCACATTTCCAGGTGCGAAGCCGTGGGCGGGACCTGAGTTCTAGCTGGGGTCTGCGCCGGCCTCCAGGGCTTTTAAAGAAGTCATATTTGTTAGAGCGAGGTCCCCGAGGGCTGGAGTCGTCCCCTAGCAACCAGACTTCCAGAAATTACCTTAATCTGCTCCCTTCCTTCTTTGCCCCATGTCAACCTAAAGGATCAGGGTAGCCAATCATGGAACAGCAGGAGTCTCTACGTCATCGGTTGCTAGGGTTCCTCTGGGCAGATTTGCAGCCTCCTGCCTTGCACCTTAGAGAAAGTGGTGTCTCTCTCTCCAGACCCGCTGGAGGGACCAGGCTCCTTAGAAGGAGTTCCAAGATCTCTCAAAGGTTCGCAAAGTGACCTTCAAGGCTGCGGTCAGCTCCAAGCTTCCAAATCCCAAACGCCCAAATCTTCTATGGCATTTGAGTCTTCCAAAATCATCAGCAAAACCTCCACCAGGAGCCGGAACAATAGGAGGAGCTTCGTGGCACCGCAGGAGGGCGCCCTGGAGGAGGAGGTGAGAGGGAGGAGATTTAGTGTCAGCTCTCTCTCTCTCCCAGGTAGCCTCTCCCCTTCTCGGGCTCCTGGGAGGATCCCTTCCAGAGATCCAGCAGCCTCGGAATGCAGGCTGAGAGGTCTTGGCTCCTGGTGGCTTTATCAGAACTTGGTGGGGCGGGTTAGCGGGATTGACTGTCCTGTTTGCGTCCTTTGAGTTTCTCTTTCCTCCTGCCCAACTCATCCCTGAGCCCACCGCCTTTTCTTCTCTCTGCCCTGACCGGAGGAGATGGGGGCTTAGGTGGGGCTCTGGCATACGGCCAGGCCAAGGAAGCCCCTTACAGTCCAGACAGTTCATGTGTGAATCTCCTAAACTGGGGGAGATCCTAAAATCGCAGAGCCCATTGGCCCCTCAGAAGACAGCCCTCACCTCTCCTCCCTGGCCTTCTACCTGCCAGGTGCTCGTCTGCCCTACAACCATCTCCCGGCTTCGGGGGGTGGGGGGGGTCTCAGTAACCCCGAGGGGGTTCTCACACCCCTGCGTCCCCAGCACGCTATTTCTCTTCCACTTCAACAAGTCTTCTCAGCACACACCACCCTTCCTCTTTGCTTTAGGGGGTTCCCTAGTTCACACTCCAACCCCCGCATCCTATCCTATCTCTCTTTCAAACTAGCCCTTCGAACCTCCCCCCAACTATCTACATCTGCACTCCAGACCTCCTTCAGGATATTCTAAGTCTTAACAGCCAGGCTCCCTTTTCTGTGGGATGTGGCTTCATCCTGTTCAAACTCCAAAACTGCAAGGATCCCAGTGTTCTGCAAAGGGCTTCTACAAGGAATCCCTCAGAGCACTTCATCTGCCCCCAACCCCACTCACTAGGTTCCCCAACTCTCAAATCACAAAGCCCATATAAACCCCCCACTTGACAGCAGGAACTCTCCCAGACCCCAGCCTGGTGTCCTGAGGATGTTAGTGCAAAGTCCCATTAACCACATCTGATTTCCAAAGGCTGGAGTTCAACGTCTCACTCTTTCCTCGCTCAGGTTGCTTGTTACCTTGGGGAACTGGGGAGATGAGGTTCACTGGACGTTGGAGACCTCCACCCTCAACACATGTCAGAGAAGAAGAGAGAGCTGTGACAGTGATGACACAGCCACCAGACCCTGGTAGGATTGCACCACCCCTCTGTCTAACTCTTCTAGTCCCTGTCAACTCCTCTCAGTGTCCCAAATACCTGCTTCCCTGGAAGCCCAGCTGTCCCTCCCCAGTCACCCACCAGACAGATGCCTGCGGTCCTCCTACACGGAGGCTGTGCTTGTGTGTACAACAGTTGACATAAGTGACTCCATCTTGTACAACAACCAAAAAGAACAGTTTATTCACTTTCTCAGCTTCTGCCTTTCTGGCCCCCAGTCAGTAACTCTCTGCTGGTGATTTATGGGGGTGCCTGTTCTTTATGCTTAAAGACATGTTCCAAATCAGGCCTCTAGAATGCAAAGGCTACAGGCCTGTACCATGAAGGGAGACTCATCCTTGACTGGTGAAGATCTCAGTCCCATGGTATGTGTGCATTGCCCACACCCGAGCCTGTGTACACGAGTTAGTTACTCATTTACCCTGCATGATTTTCGTTCATTCTCTCTCATTGCTAACGAGTTGGAACAGACTCATAGCTGACCCTCCGTTGGGTCTCTGAGGCTGGAGATTGAATGGAAAGAGATTGCTCACCTGTCTCCCCAGGATCTGCTGGGAGATTTGAACTGCTGAAGGTGTGGCTTTGGGGTTAGCAGCACCACTCCCTATAGAGGGCGCCACCAGAGGTCCCTGTTCACTCTCACTTCACTTTGCTCATTGTCCTGCGGTGGGGACTCCGAGCTGACCCTCCAGAGGGATTTCAGAGACTGTAAATTACACCAGAGGACTCGAGAGTCCATCTTTCTCCTGTGGATTTGAGTTGCCAATGAGGCAGCAAGCAGCCCAATTCCCTATAGACCACAACACCACTCTATAAATTATCCAAAACACCCCAAAAACCAGTGAAAGGAGAGCTGCTACAGTCACCATCCATCTCTTGTTAGTGTACACCTTTTTTTTTTTTTAGTGTACACCTTTTAAGGAGCCTTTTTTTAAAAAATAAAAATTTTTATTAGTGTTTGTGTATGTGTGTGTGTGTACTGTCAAATCTGATCCAATTGGTACAGGAAGAGATTGCCCCTCCTTCTTCAGCAGAGCATCTGATGGATTCAAACCGGTTGCCTCTGGGATTGCAGGGCAGCTTCTTGCCACTAGGCCACCAGAGCTCCCTAAGGAGCCTCTTTTCAAGTTGCACAGTTCAAATCCACCAGATGCTCTGCTGGAGAAGGAGGGGCAATCTCTTCCTGTGCCTGTTGGATCTGATTCGACATACAAGAAAGAAAGAGAAAGAGAGAGAGAGAGAGAGGTGAGTGTCAAATTGGTCTGCATCACTCCAGAGATAGAAACTTGAGATTTTGGGTAACACACTTGCTGCAGAGGGTCAAGGACTGCAGCCTTCAGTATGGACTGAGGCTCAATGTCAAGAAGACAAAGATTCTCACCACTGGACCAATCGGTAGCATCAGGATGGATGGCGAAGAGATTGAGATTGTTCACAGCTTCAGTTTGCTCGGCTCCACAGTCAACACTCTTGGCACCAGCAGCTAGGAAATCAAAAAACGTATTGCAATGGGAAAGTCTACAGTTAGGGACCTCTCTAAAGTACTCAGGAGCAGCAGTGTCTCTCTGGAGACTAAGGTGCGCCTGATACAGGCCATGGTTTTTGCAATCACTTGTTATACATCAGAGAGCTGGACAATGACCAGGGAGGACAGAAGGAGAATTGATGCCTTTGAGTTGTGGTGCGGGAGAAGAGTATTGAATGTACCATGGACTGCCAAGAAAACAAAGAGATTCATCCTGGAGAGGATTAAACCAAGCTACTCCTTGGAGGCAAGGATTCTGGGGCTATGTCTGAGATACTTTGGGCATGTTGCAAGGAGGGACAGGTCCTTGGAGAGGGACATCATGCTTGGGAGGGTGGTGGGACAGCGCAGGAGGGGAAGGCCCTCTATGAGGTGGATTGATTCAGTGACTGGGGTAATGGGGTGGGTGTGTCAGAGACAGTGCGATTGGCACAGGATAGGGCAGGGTTTAGGGCTGTTGTACACAGGGTCGCTATGAGTCACAAATGACTCGACGGCACATAACAACAACAGCAAGGCCTTCCCATGCTCATCCTCTCGTCAGCTATGTTGTTAGCTGCACTGTGGTGGTGATTGTTTTTTTAGAGAGCTCAAACCTAAAACCTTCATTTTCATGGAAAGCTGAGATCTATAGCAGGAGCCCTAATGCAATGGATGTTTAAGAAAACAAGAAGCTGTGCTCAAAAAAAAAAAAATAAATTAAAAAAAAAAAGACGCTATGTTCACGTCAGCAGCACAAACACTAAAACGGGACCGATACAGGATGACACGCAATTCGTGAAGCGTTTCAAATTTAAAAAAAAAAAAAAGACAACAAGACGCTAATGTTTCTTTAAAAATATCTTAAAAGGAGGAAGTGTGCTTTTTTAGCTTAGAAGGACGATTGAAAGACCTAGGACAGCTGTTAGGAAGTCCTACTTATCAGGGGATGGTCTCTGTTCCCACCCTGCAATCGACAGCCCAGGGAATCACTCTTTAAAATAGGAAAGAAAGAGAGAGAGAGAGGAGAGAGGAGAGAAAGAAAGAGAGAGAGAGAGAGGAAAGAAAGAAAGAAAGAGAGAGAGAGAAAGAAAGAGAAAGAGAGAAAGAAAGGAAAGAGAGAAAGAGAGAAAGAGAGAAAGAGAGAAAGAGAGAAAGAAAGAAAGAAAGAAAGAAAGAAAGAAAGAAAGAAAGAAAGAAAGAAAGAAAGAAAGAAAGGAAGGAAGAAAGGAAAGAGAGA
>NW_006400065.1:423827-437721 GCF_000299155.1 Elephantulus edwardii | reverse complement strand
AAGAAAGAAAGAAAGAAAGAAAGAAAGAAAGAAAGAAAGAAAGAAAGAAAGAAAGAAAGAAAGAAAGAAAGAAAGAGAGAGAGAGAGAGAAAGAAAGAAAGAAAGAAAGAAAGAAAGAAAGAAAGAAAGAAAGGAGAGAAAGAAAAGAGAGAAAGGAAGGAAGGAAGGAAAGAAAGGAAGGAAGGAAGGAAGGAAGGAAGGAAGGAAGGAAGGAAGGAAGGAAGGAAGGAAGAGAGAGAGAGAGAGAGAGAGAAAGAAAGAAAGAAAGAAAGAAAGAAAGAAAGAAAGAAAGAAAGAAAGAAAGAAAGAAAGAAAGAAAGAGAAAGAAAGAAAGAAAGGAGAGAAAGAAAGAAAGAAAGGAGAGAAAGAAAAGAGAGAAAGGAAGGAAGGAAGGAAAGAAAGGAAGGAAGGAAGGAAGAGAGAGAGAGAGAAAGAAAGAAAGAGAGAGAGAGAGAGAGAGAGAGAGAGAGAGAAAGAAAGAAAGAAAGAAAGAAAATAATAGGACCTGACCTTAGATCAAAGATAACCTTTTCAGTATATAGGAGGGGAAACTAACTGTTCTAAACTTTAACTAAATACTGCGAGGTTTGCTCTGAATCAGTTCCCTTTTTTGTTTTCCCCTTTGCGTGATTTGCTGAATCAAAGTCTTTTCCTCAGAGACAGTTCAAACCAAGAAGGGTATATAGCATTTGGCTGATGCAGCTATCACGAGATCAAGGAACACAGCCTGCCTGAGTAGCCAGGGCAAGCCCAGGTGTTCCCGCTTGTTGTTACTTGCCATTGAAGCAACCTTGTGAACAGCAAAGCTAAATCTTACCATATCCTATACCATCTCTGCCGTTCAAGCCCATTATTGTTGTCACGGTGTCATGCACATTGCTGGGGGTCTTCCCTACCCTGCGTTTCCCAACATAATGTCCTTTTCCAAAGATTAGTGTCTCCTGACAACATGCCCAAAGCACGTGAGACCAGTTTCCACATCCTTACCTCCAAGGAGCACCTTCACTTCCTCCAAGACAGACTTATTCGTTCTTTTGACAATCTGCGGAATATTTATTATTCTTCTCAAAACACTACCTTCAAAGACATTGATTCCTTTTCAGTTATTCATGGTCCAACTTTCAGTTGTATACAAGGTAACGGGAAATGCCACGACTTGGATCAGGCGCACCTTAGTCTTTAAACTGACATCATTGCTCTTTAGCCGTTTAGAGCAGTCCTTCACGCCAGATTTCCCCAACGCAAGACATCTTTTGATTTTTCATTTCAAGTAAAATGAAATTGTTGACAACTTTAATCCTTTCTCCACCTGTCAAGATGTTACCTATTGATCCAGTGATGAGGATTTTTGTATTCTTGATGTTGAGATGTAATTCATTTTAAAAGCTGTAGTCTTTGATCTTCTTTCGTTAACTCCTTCAAGTCTTCTTCACTTTTATTCAAGCAAGGTTGTGTCGTTTGCGTAACATAAGTGGTGAGCCTTCCTCCAATCTTTATGCCACATTCTTCTTTATCTAGTCCAGCTTCTGGGTTGATTTGTTCAGCATATAAATTGATAGGTATAGAGAAAGGATGCATCCCTGATGTAGGACTTTCCTGGTTTTAAATCATACAATATTCACTTGTTCTGTTCAAATGATTATTAGCCTGTGCCAAGAAGTTTGGAAGACACCTCCCTAAGCCAACATACAAGAAGAGATCATTATTTGTTCCCATTTAAAAAAAAAAGTGATCCAATTGAATAGAGGAATTGTCCAACAATATCACAAGTAAAATCTTATTGAAGATTATTTAAAATTGGCCCGCACAGTACACCAGCAGGGAACTGACAGAAATTCAAGCTGGATTCACACAAGAGATTGTGGGGCAATGATATCATTGCTGATGTCAGAGGGATGAAGGCTGAAAGCAGAGAATACCAAAAAGATGTTTACTTGTGTTTTGTTGACTGTGCAAAGGCATTTGTCTGTGTGGATCAAAAGCAATTATGAGTAACAATGAGAATCCCAGAACAATTAATTGTAGTCATGTGAAAAACGAGCCCAAAAAACTGAAGCTGTTTCCTCTTAATAACCTTTAATAACCTTTGACTCTGCTAAGAGTTTTCAGGTGTCATGAGAATGACCCCTGTGTGACCTGCTGGAGGACCGCTATCTTGAAAAGGCATGATAACTAAGTTATATATATATGCCCCGTCTTGAAGAAAACTCCTCCTGTCTTGTGACGACTGCACAGGAAACTGGAAAGATGCCGTCTTGAGGCCTACATGTGTAAGTGTACCGATTTGCACAATCTTTTCTAAAATAAATCTGCCTTTCCCTCCTGAAAGTGCTGAGTAGGCATGAGCTCTTTCTCACTCCCTTAAATCTAACCTACAAATACCCCCTCAGAACCTTCCCTTGTGGAGACAGAAGCTCCCATCCCTGTTACTGTAGGGCTGACACCCTGACTTCAGTCCTTCTCAGCTAGTTGAAGAGTTAAACTAGGTGGGAGAAGCTGGAGACAACCACGTCCCAGCCACAGCAGTCGCACAGTGTCGGCCTCACCTTCATAGTTTCTTTCAAGGAGGGAGGTCCATCCCTCTGGGGATGTGACTTTAAATCTATCTTTACTCTTTAAAAAAAAAGAAGAAGTAGCACAGTCTACAGCAACTTTAGTAGGACTTGAAAGGGCTGTTTTTGCATAACGCCACTGTTATAAAACAGGACTGATAAGGAGGGTTGGGAGGAAACTAAGAAAAGAGGGGATAAATAATGAACACTGCATTGGAACAGATGAAGGAAAGACCAAAGGAATTCCTTTCCTTTTTGAGCTGTTGGTTAAAAGCTGTTCAAAAGGAATATATAATCAGGCATTACATGTACAACATAGCCCAGAGTAAGAGGTTGTTGTTGTTGTTATGTGCGACTCATAGCGACCCTATGTACAACAGCCCTAAACTCCGCTCTGTCCTGTGCCAATCACACTGTCTGTGACACTCCCATCCCAATTATCCCAGTCACTGAATCAATCCACCTCATAGAGGGCCTTCCTCTCCTGCACCGTCCCTCCACCCTCCCAAGCATGATGTCCCTCTCCAAGGACCAGTCTCTCCTCACAACATGTCCAAAGTATGTTAGACGGGGCCTCAGAATCCTTGCCTCCAAGGAGCCACCCGGTTTAACCCTTTCCAGGACAAATCTATTTGTTTTCCTAGCAGTCCATGGTATTCTCAATACTCTTCTCCAGCACCACAGCTCAAAGGCATCAATTCTCCTTCTATCCTCCTGGGTCATTGTCCAACTCTCTGATGCATGACAAGTGATTGCGAAGACCATAGCCTGTATCAGACGCACCTTAGTCTCCAGAGAGACACCATTGCTCTTCAGTACTTTGGAGTACTGAGTAAGAGTAAGAGGTAGGTTGCAATGAATGAAGATTTAAAAAAATAAAGTGAACTGGGAGAGGGTGAAAGGAAGGAAAAAGAGCTAAAATGTGCAACAATTAATTTATGAAAATCTAATTTATCTGTAAACTTTTGTTAAAATTGTGGTGGTGGTGGTGGTGTTATGTACCTGAGACTCACCTGAGACTCATAGTGACCCTGTGTATAACAGCCCTGAACGCTGCTCTATCCTGTGCCAACTTTACTGTCTCTGACACATCTACTCTCATTATCCCAGTCACTGAATCAATCCTCCTCGTGGATGGTCTTTATTTTTTTCTCTATCTCTCCGCCCTTCCAAGCATGATGTCCCTCTCCAAGTCCCTCCTTTCAACATGCCCAAAGTCAGTCAGACTAAGCCTCAGAATCCTTGCTTCCAAGGAGCAGCTTGGTTTCATCCTCTCTAGGATAAGCCTGTTTGTTCTCCTGGCAGTCCGTGGTATATTCAACACTTACAATTTATGGGGGAAAAAAAAAAGAAGAGGCTGTTTTGAGTGTCCAGCAAGCATTGAGGCCCTTAAAAGAGCTGTTGTTTTTGATGCTTGAAACAGCCCTTGTTGGAACACAGAGACTCAACAGGATGTCCGGCTCGCTGTGAAGAAAGGCGAAGAGACAGGAGTGAAGGTGAAAGTCAAGGCAATTTGTCAGCAAAGATACGTTCCAGAGAGAAGATGGGTCACTGTCCATTCAGAGGGAGGCATGGAGAGGGCACGAGCTATGAAGGGTTGAAAGTCTGTCCCAGCGAGAGAAAAGGGTCACTTTCCACTGAAAGGGCAAAATGGACAAGATGCAAAGACATTACATTCTTGAGAAAGGAACTGGTCTCTTTGTTTTGGGGGGGGGGAGAAAAATGGAGAAGACACTGTGCCACCAAGGGTCATGAGTTCATATAACTGGCTCGCTTCCTTATTTAGACTTCAGTCTGGGTCAGTGGGGGGAAGTCGACCGACAGCTCAAAAACACAGTGGGTGATTCTTACTCCTGTCAGTTGTTTGTGATGGTCATATGACAACAGCCGTGCACTAAAATATTAATTCGACTCTTCTGGGGGATCAGTGTTAAATGTCCTTGTCATGACTGTAAAGTGTTTAGGTCTAAGGAAATCTGTTCCCTACTTTTATATGAATAGGACCTGATTTAAGCTACTTTGTTTGAATCTTGTCCCCTGTCAGCTTTTAACATGAGTTTCAACTGGTTTCAGCTACTTCATTTCACTTTTGAGGGTTTTTTTACATTTTTAAATTATTGATTTCTTTTGTTACCTATTTCTTCTCCCCTCCCCCTTCTCCCAGCCCACCGAGCGATACACCCCTTGTTCCAGATTGTTCTCATACGTATAAAGCCTGATTATAAATTTGTTTGGACAGTTCTTCCCCTCAGCTGATCTAATGCAGTGTTCATTATCAATCCACTCTTTTCCCATTCTCTGCCCACCCCATTCCCATCTTTCCTATTTTATAACAGTGGTGTTATACAGTATTTGTCCTTTTGTGACTGAGATATTTCACTCAGCATAATGTTCTCCAGGTTGCTCCTTGTGTAATGCTTTGAGTTTGTTGTTTTTCAATGCTGTGTAATAGTCCATTGTGTGAATGTACCGTATTTTTTCTATCTACTCATTTGTTGTTGGGCAGTTGGGTTGCTTCCGTCTTTTAGCTGTTGTGAATAACACAGCAATAAACATGGGTGTGTATACATCTCTTTGAGTCATGGCTCTGATTTCTTTAGGGCATATTCCCAGTAGTGGAATTGCTGTGTCAAATGTATTTCTATTTCCAGCTTTTTGAGAAAGTTCCAGACAGCATTCTATAGTGGCTGTACCATTTTACACTCCCACCAGTAGTGAATAAGAGTTTCAATTTCTCCACAACCTCACCAGCTTTTTAAAAAAAAATTCATTTTAATGAAAGTTTACAGAGATTTTGGATTTCCATTCCTTCATTGTTGCACTTTTCTCCCTCCCCACTCCCCACCCCCAGGTCTCTCTTCTCTTTGGAAAGTAAAAGAAAAATTCTTTCATTGTTTTACAATCCCTCCCCCTAAGTCCACTCCATATTGCAGCCTTCATTCTGGACTCTTGTCATGACAATAATACCTTATCATCTATCCCTTTTAAACAGTTCTCTCCCTCATCTGTTTCAATGCAGTATACATAATTTATCCCATCTTTCTCAGTCTCCCCCCCAGCCCTGATGTCAGTCCCATTTTACAACAGTGGAACTATGCAGTATTTGTCCTTTTGTAACCGAGATATTTCATTCAGCATAATGTCCTCCAGGGTTACCCATTTTGTATAATATTGTATGAGTTCCTTGGTTTTCAATGCAGTGTGTTATTCCATTGTGTGAATATACCACAGCTTCTCTATGCATTCATTTGTTGATGGACCCACATCAGTTTTTGTTAATCTGTTGAACTTTGCTACTGTTGCTGGAGTGAGATGATATCTCATAGTTGTTGGTTTGGATTTTTTCAATTTTATTCATAGTTGTTTTGATTTGCTTCTCTCTACTAGCTAGGGATTTTGAACATTTCTTCATGTGTTTGATTGCTTTCTGAATTCCTTTGTTGAAGTGTTTTTTCATATCCTGTGCCCATTTTGTGATTGGGTTGTTTGCCTTTTTCTTATTGAGATGCTGGAGTATTCTATACATTTTTAGATATAAGACCATTATCAGATATGTCATTGCCAAATATTTTTTTCCCCAATCTGTGGGTTTTCTTCTTACCCTGTTTTTGATGTGCGTTGGGATTTGATTCTTAGAAGGTCTCATTCTTCTATTTTATTGTATCACAGGCAACTCAACAGCACATAACAACAATAACATGCTATGACAGGTTTGGAAGCAGGAGTGGCATCCAATTCCTAAACAACATGCCTCCAGAAACTCGATGAACTTTGATAAATGTCAATAGTTATAGAAAGGCTTCAGGCCTTTTGTTCATAGGGTCTCTATGAGTCATGCTCGACTTGACAGCAATGAAGAGCAAGAACGTGGTTGTAGGTGACTTTTGCCTTTAATGTGAGGTTTTGTCTTCTTGGTTCATCTTCCCTGACCTTCTTTCCTTCCTGACCTCACCTCATTTTGTTTGACTCAGTCATTTTGACCCCAACACCCCATCTCTTATATCCTCAACATTCAACTAAAAGCTGTCGAATTGGAACCTTCTCTTAGCTGACCCTTCAGTGGCTTTTCAGACTGTAAATCACACTGAAAGAGATTACCCATCTTTTTTCTAGAAGAAGCTGGTGGGTTTGAATGTAAGGACAGGTCCTAATTCATTTCAGGACCGTGTTTTGAGTTTCAGCAAAAGATAAGGTTTTAATAAATTCTGGTACACTCTGTTTAAGCTTCAATCTTCATTACTGGCTAACTTCCCCCTGAGATCCAGAAGTGTGTTTTACTGTCTTACTCAATTTCTCTTTGTCTGTCTAATTATAATTTAGTTCAGAGGCCTTCTGAGTTCTTTTTGACCTTTGAATCAGTCAACTAACTATGCTTCCCAGGTCCAGGTGATTCCAAGGGAGGTCATTTTTGTCTTCCAGAAAAAGGTGGTGGAAATCAGATCAGGACTCCCAGGAAGAGCTTGGAAGGTGACCTGGAGATTTGCTTGGGGACCTGAATAAATGGCCTTAGTTATTTACTGAAAGTAGGAATTCTGGTGGCCTTAGCGAGGTAGTTTGAATGCACCAACGGCTCCATAGGAGAAATGTGGATAATCTCCTCCTGAGCTATTTATAGCCTCTGTAAAATCTGCTCAAGGGTCATGACAACAACAGTCTTACGTTACCGAGTTAAAATTTGGAGTGCCGGTTAAGATGGCTCACGGCTGTTTGTTCTTGAGTCATTCATTCCCCTGTCACCAGTGACAGCCATGGATTGGACTTGCTGCCAGTTAACCCTGGGATGATTTCTTTTGTAAATGTAAGCCCCGTAAATGTAAGCCCCGATCTTGCTTCAGCAGACTTTCTGAGCCTCATGGAGACAGTTTCTCTCATCTAAAATTACTTCTCTGTCTTTGCCGGTACCAAAATGTTAGTGTGGGGCTGGCAACTTGAAAGGTCAACAGTTTGAATCCCCCAGTGCTCCTCTGTGGGACAATCTGAACCAGCTAAGAGCCCTAGCCTTTTGCACCCAATCCAGGGTCACCACACATTGGAATCTTGCTATGAGTCTGAATCACCTCTTGGATGATAGAACATGTGGGAGCCCTGGTGGGGCAGACATTAAATGCCTAATTAACAACCCCAAAGTAGGTGGTTTGGATCCATCCACTGTTCTGCATAAGAAAGACAAAGTCGTTTATTTCCATCAAGATTTACCGTCTTAGAGACTCTCTGCACAGTTCTACTCTGTCCTAAAGGGTCTAGTTTGTGTCTGGGGTCTTCCACCCCACCCCAGTACCTGGTCATGGAGTGGGCCCCATGCCACAGGAACCACGTGAGAGCACAGCGGAACTGCACTATAAGGTCTCCAAGACTGCAAAATTCAGATGCTCACCTCCAGGTCTCCATCTGGAGGTGGCTGAGTGCCAGCTGTACCCGTTCATTCACTTCACAGTTTGTGAACCACCCAGGAATTCCTTCTCAGCTATATCCATTTCCTTTTTATGTAGGCAAACTGAAAAACAGTTAAAAGCATCCCAGGGGTCACTGAGAAGCTGAAGGTGAGGGGTTCTCTGTTTCCCTGCCTGCTTTCCCCGTTCCAGGCCCTGGGTCTGCTCTTTTGGCTTGATAGGACTGTAGTAAAGTGGGCTATCATGCTCAACTTGGATATCTTCCTGTTTCAGAAATTTACAGACTTTCTGAGGAATCCTAGTTGACACTAAATCCACAAGGAACTGCCAGCTTGTTCTCCATAATTATCATGTTTGTTATACACCATGAAGACAGAACTGATCAGGGGAGCAAATTGTATGGGAGAAGATCACTCATCTCTCTCCCACGGAGCAGCTGGTGGATTCGAACTTCATGCCTTTGGTTTGCCAACACAACTCCTTACCACTAAGCCACCAGAGCTCACTTGCTCTCCATAATAAAGACTTATTACCAGCCAGAAAGAGGAGCCAGCAGCAGAGTGCATCCTTTTGACCCAGGCCCCTCGGCTGAGAAGCTCCTAGACCCAGAGGAAGAAAAATGCAAAGACTGATGACATCTCCAAGGAATGACAACACTACAGATGTTCAAATGCAACAAGAACCTTATTCCTAACTCAAGCTATGGTATTTTTAATCTCTTTATATTCATGTGAAAGCTGGGCAAAGATTACAAAAAAACAAGGAAGAATTAACACCTTTGAATTGTGTTCCTGGTGAAGAGTATAGCTGATAATCGTGGATTGCCAAATGAATAAACAAATCCATCACATGGAAAGTGCAACCAGAACGCTTCTTAGAAATGAGTGTGGTGAGACTTCTCTCAGGTAAGTTGGGCATGTTATTAGAAAGGATCAATCCCTGGAGAAAGCAACTATGAGCATATAAAACAATCAGTTCTCTTATTTTGAGAGACCCTAAGTGAATGAAGTCTCCATGAATTGTAATCAACTGGAACACAACTGGTTGTGGTTTTTTACTCCCTGGGTAATTGGAAATGGTTAGGGCTGCTAAGTGAAAGATTAGTGGTTGTGTTCACCCCAGGGAACCTCAGAAGAAAGGGCTTGCCACCTACTTCTGAATAATCACTGAAAATATTAACTGAAATAATCACTGAAAACTCTGTGGAGCACAGTTCTAGTCTGGCATTTATAGGGTTGCCAGAATTACCTTAAAGTTAGCAACTGGGGTAAGAAAAGAAAATCAGTTTTTCTTGGGAATCCCAGTTCTGCAAGATCACTCACTCACTCATTGACTTTGAACTGGAGCAGACTCTCCACTGGGTTTCCTAAGGTGTGCCTGATCCAGGCAAAAGTCTTCACAATTTTTTTGCTCTGCGTCCGAGAACTGGACAATGACTAAAGATGACAGAAGAAGAATCGATGCCTTTGAGTTGTGGTGCCGGAGGAAGAATCTTGAACATACCAGGAACTGCCAAGAGAACAAACAGGTCTGTCCTAGAAAGGATAAAACCAAGTTGCTTCTTGGAAGCAAGGATTTTGAGGTTCCGTCTCACATATATTGGGTATGTTGCCAGGAGAAACCAGTCCTTAGAGAAGGACATCATGCTTGGAAGGGTGAAGGATGTGTGTCGGAAAGTAAAGCCCCGCATGAGATGGTTTGACACAGTGCCTGGGGTAACAGAGGTAGACAGTGGAGATAGTGAAATTGGCTCAGGATAGGACAGGGTTCAGAGCTATTGTGCATAGGTTTGCTATGAGTTGTCGTCAACTCAACGACACATAATAATAATAAATAACATGGGGGGGGGGGATTGCCCGTCTTTCTCCCTCAGAGCTGCTGGTGGATTTGAACCGGAAGAGTGGTGTGATGTCAGCAGGGCAACTGACTCCTTATGGACTAGGCCACCAGAGCCCCATAGGGAGGATGATTCAAAGTAGTATTCAGACTAGTGTCATCTTTTTTTTCTTATGGTCTTTTTTTATTTTATTAATTTTAATGAACATTTACAGAGATTTTGCATTTCCATTCATTCATTTTTGCACTATTTTCTCTACCTCCCCCAGTTCATTCTTCTCTCTTTTTTCCCCCTTGAAAGTCAGTTTTAATTGTCCTATTACAACAGTGCTTGTCAAAACCACTTCTGATTAATCTCCTTTGCCAGTGTGTCCTTTGCCATTCCCTATCACTCCTCCCTGAGAGAGACTTCACCCTGATTCATAAGGAAAAGGGGATGGCGTATTCTCTTAGCTACTTCCTGCTGAAAAGGGACGCTGTAGGTTTCAGGGTGAAGATCTTCTCTCACTACTCTTAAGGGCCCCTTTGGCAATAGGAAACATGTAGACTATTGTGGAGACTGATTTTGGAATTTAGATGCACTGTTATCAATTGTGCTTAGCCGTACATGTTCATGTCCTTGAAGATGCATCATGGAACTGTTGCAGCCTAGAAGACACAAATGTAACAAGTTAAAAGTACATGAGTCAAAAATTAAAAGCCATACTATTCCAAGTAGATGTTCTAAGCAGACTAGTGTGTTCTTGTGTGAATGACTCGACCTCTCTGGTATTTGATGACCTCGCACAGGCTCACCTCACGTGCTTCTCTAACGTATTCTCTTGGAGACCCTGAAGTTACCAAAGCCCTACACAGGGTAGCGATGATTGCTGTTTGGTGTCATCAAGGCAATCGCAGCTCACAGCAACCCAGTAAACAACAGATCTGAGCCTTGCCCCCATCCTGTGCCATCCTCATCATCTCTGGCACGCCCATTGGTGCGGTCACTGTGTCGATCAAGTCTTCCTCTCACTCTCTGACCCTCCGCTTTTCAGGGCATGATTGTTTGTTTCTAAGGACTGGCCCCTCCTGACATGCCTAACGTATGCGAGGCCAAGTGTCACAATCTTTGCCTCTAAGGAGTTCCCCCCCCCTTACACTTCCTCCAAGACAGATGGGATAAGCAGGGGAAATGCTCAAAACCTTTTAGACCTCCCAATCCTCCCTGAGGACACTGCTCTTCCCCAGGACAGAGGACACTGCCCTTCCCCAGGACAGTAAAGGAACACTCAAGGGTAGGTTCTTAGTCAAAAGGCTTTTATACTGTTGGGGGTGGGGGAGTTGTTATGGAGGGAGTCTTTTCAGGGCTCTGAAATGTCATCAGGGCTGTAGTGAACAGCAGATAGTACTTCTGGGTTCAGAAGGCATCAGGATTGTTTAATCGCTCCTTTAAAAATCATGGATAGTCAATCCCAGAGGTACGCAGTTCAAATCCACCAGATGCTCTGCTGGAGAAGGAGGGGACAATCTCCTCCTGTACCAGTCAGATCTGATTTGACGGTACACGTAAAAAATAATGCAATAAAAATTTAAAAAAAATCATGGATAGTTAAAACCAGTCACTGTTTGGGGAAGCGGGAATTTTGTGTCTCTTCCTCCCTAGATCCACCTACCACCTACGTCTCTGATCTTCCTCATCCTGATCTCCACAGCCTCCCCCTACCTGCACAGTTGGGATATCCAGGCGTCGTGGGGTTTGGAGCAGTTCTGGGCTTCAGGATCTGATGCCACAGTGCACAACAAGGGGGAAAAAACTAAAAAAAAAAATTTATGATCTTGACAAATGCCTGATCTCCATTTGGGGGGGGGGGTGATAGAAGAACCTATATAGCCTTTTTTTTAAATTAAGATTTTAATGAAAGTGTATAGAGAACTTGGATTGCCATTTATTCACTGTTACACATTTTCCTCCCTGTCTACCCTCCCCAGTTCGCCTTTCTCTTGGAGAAAACTTTTTTTTTTAATTGTTGTACAATCCCCTCCATCCCAGTCCACTTGACTATGCAGCTCTTATTCTGGGCTGTTGTCTATGCAGCTTTTTGAAACCCAAGACCCACCAGCTACAAGGAAGCCCATGGGTGGCTCTCCAACTATTCAACCAGCACCCCCACATTACCCTTTCTCCTCTAGTCTCCTGTAAACACCCCATTTGCCTCTTAGTAACAGCCCTAGGCCACTTCTAGACAAATCTACCCTGGAGGAAGTACAACCAGGGGGCTCCTTAGAAGCTTGGATGGTGAAATGTCAACTTACATAGTTTGGACCTGTTGTAAGGAGGGCCCAGTCCTTGGAAAAAGACGTCATCCTGGGAGAGGTGGAGGTTCAGAGAAAGAGAGGAAGATGCCCAGGGAGGTGGGCTGACACAGGGACTGTCAGATTCAGATGTCCTTGGGCATATTGGAGGTCATGAGGATGGCATGAAATAGCGCAAGGTTCAGATCTGTTATTCATAGGGTTGCAACGCTTCTCAGTCAACTGCATAAAGCTTAACGGTCCACTTCTTGCTCACTTGATCATCTGAAACTGAAATACTATCTAATAATCTCCTACCTCCTTCCTCTGTTCCCCTACTGGTTCCCAAGGTGCTAGTTGGTGGTTGGTTTTGTGTCAACTATGACTCATCACGACCCAGTGAACAACAGCTCTGAACCTTGCCTTATCTGGACATGACCTCAGTATCTCCAATACACATGAGACCATGGCTGCAATCGCTGTCCATCCATCTCCCCAAAGGTCTTCTTCTCTTGCACTGACCCTCCACCTTTCCAAGCGTGAGGTCCTTCTCTAAGGACTAGCCCCTCCCTACAATATACGCAAAATTTATGAGACAGAATTTCACTATCTGCGACTCCAAGGAGCAAGCACCCTGGTTTTGCATTCTCCAGAACAGACCTGTGTGAAGTTCTCCCAATGCAATTCGTCTTTTGCTTTCCTGACTGCTAATGCCAAGGGTACAGGCCATGGTCTTCGCAATCACTTGTTATGCATCAGAGAGTTGGACAATGACCAAAGAGGATAGAAGGAGAATTGATGCCTTTGAGGTGTGGTGCTGGAGAAGAGTATTGAGAATACCATTGACTGCTAGGAAAACAAACAGATTCATCCTGAAAGGGTTAAACCAGGTGGCTCCTCGGAGGCAAGGATTCTGAGGCTCCGTCTAACAGACTTTGGACATGTTGTGAGGAGAGACTGGTCCTTAGAGAGGGATATCATGCTTGGAGGGTGGAGGGACGGTGCAGGAGAGGAAGGCCCTCTATGAGGTGGATTGATTCAGTGACTGGGATAATTGGGATGGGAGTGTCGGAGACAGTGCAATTGGCACAGGACAGAGCAGAGTTTAGGGCTGTTGTACATGGGGTCGCTATGAGTCGCAAGTGACTCGACGGCACATAACAACAACAAGTGCCAAAGGTATTGATGGTGGGTCCAAGTAAGACGAAATCATTGACAACTCCAGTCCTTTTTCCTTCTATCATAATACTGCCTGTTGGCCCAGTGGAGAGGATCTTTGTTTGCTTGCTGTTGAGTTGCAATCCACATTGAAGACTACAGTCCTTGATCTGCAGCAAGCACTTCAGGTCCTCCACACTTTGGGTGAGCAAGGCTGTGTCTTTTGATGCGTCCTGCTCCAATCCTGATGCCACACTCTGCTTGGTAAAGTCAAACTTCTCGAATGATCCATTCCACATGCAGATTGAAAAGGTATGAAGAAGTGATACATCCCTGACACACTTTTTGCTTGATTTCCTTTGCTCTGTGAACAGGCAACAGCTACTTGGTCTAGGTATAGGTTTCACGTAAGCACAATGGAGTATCCTGGGATTCCCATTCTTTTCAACTTTGTTGTTGTTGTTATGTGCCATCAAGTTGCTTGCGACTCATAGCAACCCTATGTACAACAGCCCTAAACTCTGCTCTGTCCTGTGCCAATCACACTGTCTCTGATACTCCCGTCCCGATTACCCCAGTCACTGAATCAATCCACCTCATAGAGGGCCTTCCCCTCCTGCGCTGTCCCTCCACCCTCCCAAGCGTGATGTCCCTCTCCAAGGACCGGTCTCTCCTCACAACATGTCC
>NW_006400065.1:417084-420556 GCF_000299155.1 Elephantulus edwardii | reverse complement strand
CAATGCATCATAGTATTCCATTGTGTGAATATACCACAGCTTCTCTATCCATTCGTTTGTTGATGGGCACCTGGGTTGTTTCCAACTCCTTGCTATTGTGAACAGAGCTGGGATAAACATGGGTGTGCATATATCTGCGTGGATGTCAGTTATGGTCTCTTCGGGGTATATTCCCAGTAGTGGAATTGCTGGGTCAAACGGTATCTCTATTTGCAACTTTTTGAGAAAGCAAAAGCAGGCGTTTTTTAAAGCCTGTATGATTGTCTAATGTTGCTTCTGGACTTCTGGTAAGTCTGAACCTTTCACCATTCTTGAACCTATATCTTACGTTCTAGGTCTTCAGGAATGCCTCTCTTTTCTCTAGGTTTTTTTGGGGGGACGTGTACATTTCCACTCCTCCATGAAATCTAAAATTTGTTCCACCTGCAGTTTTCCACCGATTCTTTATCCATCCTCTTGGAGTTTTACCCTGTATATTCACAGCTTGGGGTTCATTGCTGACTCTGGATTTCTGTGTTGTTTCCCTCACACACTCTGTGTGTCTAATTCCAGCCTTCTCAGCCTCCCTAAACTGTCATTTCTTTCTCACTCAGTATGGCAGCTAGGTCTTTTTCACTCTCTCTGCTCCATATTCTCTACAGTGTCTCCAGGTTAAAATACTGGACTACCACAGGTCTTTGCTCATTTGTTTCTCTTTTCTCACAAAACATATTCACATGGCCGTTGAGCTGAAACCAGCTTAGCTGATCCTCCAGCCGCTTTTTGGAGGTTGTATATCTCACGGGAGGAGATTGCCCGTCTGTCTCCTATGGAGCAATGGTTAGATTTGAACCACCAGAAAGGTTTAGAAGCACAACTTCCTCCCGGCTAGGCCACTGGAAGTCCTTTGCTCTGTAAAGAGTACAAAAAAAAAGTAAATAAATTTGTTGTGATCCACGTGGTCAAATGCTCTTACATAGTCAATAAAACACAAGTAGGCGTCCTTCTGGTACTTTCTACTTTGAGCCAAGATCCATCCACTTGACATCAGCAATGATAATGCTAGTGCATGACCTCTTCTTAATTTGCCTTGCATTTCTGACTGCTCTCTGTCGATATACTGTTCTAGCCATATACTGGATAGTGTTCAGCAAGATTTTGTTTGCATGTGATATTAATGATGTTGTTCAGTAACTTCCACATTCGGTTGGATCATTTTTGGGGGGGAGGGGATGAGAATAAATATGAATCTCTTCCAGTCAGTTGGCTAAGTAGCTGTCTTCCAGATTTTCTTAGCATGACTTGGTGAGCATGTCCAGGGATGCATCTTTTTGTTGGAATATGTCAATTGTGTTCTTTCAGTTCCTAGGATCAGATTTTTTTTCTGCCAATGTCTTCAGAGCAGCTTGAACGTCTTCCTTTACTACCATTGGTTCTTGATCATGTGCTGCTTCCTGTAAAGGGTCCTTGACAGCCAATTCTTTTCAGTCCAGTGTGTACTCTGTGTAGTCTTTGTATCTTCTTTGATGCTTCCTGGGTCATTCAAGATTTTGCCTATAGTATCTTTTAGTCTTGCAACCCAAGGCTTGAATTTGTTTTTCAGTTCTCTCAGTCTGAGAAACACCAAGTGAGATTTATTTTGATTTTCTGACTCCAGCTCTTTGCACATTTTGTTATCAGACCTTGCTTTGTCTCCTTGAGCTGCCCTCTACATCTCTAGGCCACCAGAGCTCCCTTACCCTTTGTTTTGGCTTCTTGATACTCAGTGCAATTTTCAGAGTTTCTTCTGACCTCCTTTTTTCCCCCTTTCTCCTCTGTCTTGGTAATAACCTTTTGGTTTCTTGATAGAGGACATCACTGATGGCATCTCACAATTCATCTGGTCTTCATTCATTAGTATTCAGTACCTCAAACCTGTTCTTGAGCTGGTTTTTAAATTCCGGTGGGATAGACTCAAGGTTGTATTTTGGTTGTTGTGGATTTGTTCTCATCTCCTTTTGCTTAGATTTGAATACGCACATGAGCAGTTGATAGTCTATTCCACAGTCAGCACCTGGCCTGGTTTTCACAACTGATAATTGTGCTTCTCCAATGATTCTTTCCACATATGTAGTCAATCTGGTTCTTGTGTAACCCATCAGGTGAGGATCTACAGTGACCAATAGTGACCCCAGGGAGCTGGAATAGATGTGGCCTGGGCCTTGCAGGCCCCTGCCCACATGTCAAGGCCTGAGATGGGAGATCACAGCCACCAGGATCCTGGTAGGAGGGGTGTGTGTGTGTGTGTGTGTGTGTGTGTGTGTGTGTGTGTGTGTAAAATTAAAATTTGTATTTAGAATTAGCCAGCTGGACTCAGTTTAGATGATCCCAATTTTGTTGGCAACATCCAAAGCATCGTAGTCAAGAGCAAGTCGAATATAGGCCTTCTTCTCTCCATCAGGCCTGATCAAAGTGTTGACCTTGGCCACATCAATGTCATAGAGCTTGTTTAATTTGTTTACAGTTTGTTTAATTTGGTGCTTGTTGGCCTTGACATCCACAATGAACACAAGTGTGTTGTTATCTTCTATCTTCTTCATGGCTGACTTAGTGGTCGGGGAAACTTGATGATGGCAGAGTGGTCAAGCTTGTTTCTCCTGGAGGCGCTCTTCCGGGGGTATTTGGGCTGCCTCCGGAGTCTCAGCATCTTAGGCTGGCGGAAGGGGTGTGTGTGTGTGTGTGACTTTGTGACTGTGGATGCCTTCAGGACCCCCCTTCTTGGCCTTTAACGTCTTTGCTTTGGCTTCACTTCCTCCTTCCCTTTCAGCACCATCTTCGTAGAAAGGGCCCTGGTGGGATTATAACACCTCTCTGACCATCTCAGTGTTTCAAATCCCTGTCAGCTTCAATCAACTCCCCAAGCTCCTGCCTCCTATGAACTCAGCGGTCCTCAGACACAGGCCAGATTCCTACAGTCTCTCCCTTGATGGAAGTCTATAATGAAAACAGTTGACATAAGTGACTCCATTTTGTACAAAAAGAAGCTGTGTTAAGTGAGCTGGTTTTTCTTGCCTCTCTCCTTCTTCCCAAAAGTTGTTTTTCTCTCTGTTGGCAATTTACGTACTGTTTGCTAGTTCGGATTAAGATGTTTTCCAGAGAGACCAACTGAATGTGGGCCAGAGGTAAGCAGAATGAAAGGGATCCTTGACTTGTAGAGATAAGAATTTGAAGGCAAGATAGTGCTTTCTGGTAGAGCAATTTCAGTATTTTGAAATATTCATTTCTGCTCTGGTTTTCATTATTTCCTTTCTTCCACAGACTTTTCTTGTCCTTTCTTCAGAGATGTTCGGGTAAGTGTTGATTTTAGTTCTTTTTTCTTTTCTGATGTGCGCATTGACTGCTGTAAATTTACCTCTGAGTAGTTCAGTTTGCTCGGCTCCACGGTCAACACTCTTGACACCAAGAAGTCAGGAAATCAAAAAATGTATTGCGATGGGAAAGTCTGCTGTTAGGG
>NW_006400065.1:416102-416753 GCF_000299155.1 Elephantulus edwardii | reverse complement strand
AATCGGGATGGGTGTGTCAGAGGCAGTGTGATTGGCACAGGATAGAGCCGAGTTTAGGGCTGTTGTACATAGGGTCGCTATGAGTCGCAACCGACTCGATGGCACATAACAACAACAGTAGTTTTGCTGTATTTCCGAGATTTTGTACGTTGTTTCCATTCTCATTTGCTTCACAAAATTCCACATTTCTTTTTTATGCTCCCCTGTCTTGCATATGTGGCTTAGTTTCTCACTAATAAAATGTGTTTGTCCACTCCATAAATTGTCAAAAAGAAAAGAAAAGAAAATCCAAGAGCAGAACCAGCTTCTGAGCGATGCTGGAAGTTCTCACTGCCCCTCACTGGTGAGCACGCCCTGATAAAACTCTTTCTCTTGAAGCCTTGAGTTTACTAATTGGGCTTTATAACTCCAGGATTAGGAATCTGGGGGAACTCCCACTCCGTAAGAACAAAGTGACCTCAGATGTAGGTCACAAAGCAAGCTTCACTCAATTAAAAGACATCAACACACTACAAAGCTTCTCAGATCACAGTATATAAAATCTATAAAACTAGAAAGAAAAAAACACGAAGAGAAAAGGATAAAAATCAAGTATATTTTGTTTAAAAATATCTCTACTCCAATAGAAATGAAAACTTTTTTTTTCATTTG
>NW_006400065.1:401201-415727 GCF_000299155.1 Elephantulus edwardii | reverse complement strand
ACTTCCTGCTGAAAAGAGATGCTGTAGGTTTCAGGGTGAAGATCTTCTCTCACTACTCTAAAGGGCCCCTTTGGCAATAGGAAACACATAGACTGTTATGGAGATTGATTTTGGAATTTAGATGCACTGTTATCAACTGTGCTTAGCCATACATGTTCATATCCATGAAGATGTATCATGGAAGTGTTACAGCCTAGAAGACACAAATTTAACTAACAAGTTAAAAGTACATGAGTCAAAAATTAAAAAGCATATGTTAAACATACTTCTGACACCTAATGTGTTATAAAATATATCATCAGATGTGCCTTGAGAATAGTATATGTAACATTTAAAAAAAAGTTGCTGGCTAAAAAAAAAATTAAAAAGCAATAATATTCTAGGTAGAGGCTCTAATAGTGACACAAATCAAGTTACAAAGGGAAGGTAGTTCTTACAATAAAAGGCTTGTTGACTAGCACTTTGTCTATTATAGTATAAAGGTTAGGAGCCACAAGATGTAAAGGCTCAACTATGTCATTTATTGTTCTTAAGTCCTGGAGCAAACTCCATCTACCACTGGGTTGTTTTACAACTCAGAAGTCCGCATGCAAGGCCGAAGTGAAGTAAGGAACTGCTTATGAGGTTTTCCGTCAATTCCAACAACTAAGAAATAGTGAGAAGAGTTAGGACCTCAGAAGGCTTTTAGGACCAAATAGTAGGCTCTTGTGTCCAGGAAAAAACGAATATACTTACCAGTAATGTTAATGCTCACCCACAGCTCTTCTGGGAAGATCTAAATCATTGAAGCAAGTAATTTTCTTTTCAAGGTGCTACAGAGTCAAACAGAATTGGGGCGGTCTTTCACAGCTTAAGATTTACTCCCAGGCAGAAAGAATTTTACTTTTCAAAGAGAAGAGCAAACTGGAGGGGAGGGATGGGCAGGGAGAAAAGTGCAACAGTGAATGAATGGAAATCCAAAGTCTCTGTAAATTTTAATTAAAATTAATAATAATAATAAAAATTTTAAAAAATATTTACTTGCAGGCAAACTTTGGCCTGTACCCTGATGGATCCCCCACCCCTGTCCCAGGCTGGCCCCTCTCCCACCCACTCGAGGGGGCACCTGGCTGTGAGTGCTGGAGTATACATGAGAGGTGGGGGTGTGGGAAGAACACCACAGCTCCTCTCCACTGGACGCTGGTGTAAGTTGACTGCTATGCAGGGTCCACAAAGGGTCTTTATGTACAGACCATTCCTGATGGCCTCCGGGACACACGCCCAGTGCTCAGCCTCCAAAGGGCCGAGGCCCACTCCACACAGCACCTGCCGGACCCACCAGAACTGGACGGCGCCAGTGAATGTCAGCCAGTGGGACTCACTGGGGACAATCTCAGACACTCAGAAAACATGAGAGGAAATTGATGAAACAAGTTATAAATATGCATTAAATGTCTCCAGGTAAACAGTTCAATCACATGATGTGAACCAACAGTAACTCAACTTGGTCCCTAACGAGAACAAAGCAGTGACTTTTATTTCCAAAGTGTGGGGTCTACCAGTCAGCACAGAGCTCGAGTTTCCACCATAAACACCCATCATTGTACACTTCCAAGGGAAAAAACCCAGACCCCAGCCAGTTCTCTGAGGACTCAGCCAGAACTGGACCAGAGGAGGGAGGGAAGAAAGGGTGCAAGTGGTGTGGTGGGCCACTAGCCGGGTGATGGACTCCCCACTGGGCTCCTGAGGCCCTAGGGCCAGCACCAGACCAGCAAGGAGTGTCCTGTTTGACGAGAGGCACCCGGGACATGGGTGGAGGCTACAGACGTTTAAAATGACACAAGATGCCACTGTGGTCAGAATCCTGGCTTCTCCTTGACTGAATAAAGACTGTTCTTTGCCCCTAATTATTACTGTACATTTTGTACTCTCTAAAAGCTTGTTGTATTACTTTTTAAATCCATTTTAATGAAAGTTTACAGAGACTTAGGGTTTCCAATCATTCACTGTTGCACTTTTCTGTGCCCACTCCCTCCCCCCAATTCATTCTTCTCCTTGAAAAGTAAAACTCTTTCATTGTTATGCAGTCCTCCCCCCCCCAAGTCCACTCCACTGTGCAGCCTTCATTCTGGACTCCTGTCATGACAATAATACCCAATCATATATCCGTTTTAAACAGTTCTCTCCCTCATCTGTTTCAATGCAGCATACATCATTCCTCCCCTCCTTCTCGATCTTCCCTCAACCTTGATGTCAGTCCCATTTTACAACAGTGGCACTATGCAATATTTGTCCTTTTATGACTGAGGTATTTCTCTCAGCATAATGTCCTCCAGGGTCATGCAATTTGCATAATATTTCATAAGTTCCTTGTTTTTCAATGCTGCATAGTATTCCATTGTGTAAATATACCAGAGCTTCTCTATCTATTCATTTGTTGATGGGCACTTGGGTTGTTTCCAGCTCTTTGCTATTGCAAACAAAGCTGCAATAAACATGGGTGTACATTTATCTGCTTGGGTGGCAGTTATGGTTTCTGTAGGATAAATTCCCAGGGGTGGAATTGCTGGGTCAAATGGTATTTCTATTTGCAACTTTTTGACTAATCGTCATACAGAACTTCCTTGGTTGCACCATTTTACACTCCTACCAACAGTGAATAAGGGTTCCAGTTTCTCCACAACCTCGCCAGCATTTGTTGTTTGCTGTTCTGTTAAATTTTGCTATTCTAAAAAAAATTTGCTATTCTGACTGGGGCAGATGGTATCTCATAGTTGTTTTGATTTGCATCTCTCTTAGAGCTAGGGATTTTAAACATTTCTTCATGTGTTTGCCATCTAAATGTCTTCTTTGGTGAAGTGTGTTATATGACATTTTATCCGTGTGTGCCCAGGGAGAGGTAATTAAAGGCAAGACCTCTGAGATGTCTTCATACTTCTATTTCATTTTGCACATGGTTATGATAAATTGAATCCCCCTGCGGCCACTTACACTCTTTCATGACCTTCTTGACCTCAGTAGTATCCAGAGAGGAGGTCAGGGATTTGGACACGGCTGGTGTTTCTGTCTTTGACGCAGTTGTGGATATAATTTTCTTTATTTCGACATCACATGGTTTATTATTTTATGCTGGCAGTGCAAACACACATCTAAGTTTTCAATCCATGAGATCTTCCGGTTTTGCCTCCTTCCATACTGCTTCCGTATCAGAAGGGTCACTGAGCGCAAAATAGACTGAACCGTAACCTTGTGATTACTTTTCTCGTTGGGATCATAATCGAAGGCTGCAACATCACAGATACATTAATGGACGTGCCCCATCTGTGATCCCACCGTTGGGCCTCACATGGTACCTACGTGAGGCCGTGGTCTTCATTTTAAAATACACATTTCGGTCTGTTTGGGTCTCCCAGTTTTAAGTTGGTGTTGACCATGTCAGTGAAGGGACCTCGGAGTTTGTGCTTGAGGTTCAGGACCTGCTCCTCCTTAGACATCTGGGGCCTCTGCAGGGGTTGCAGTGGGGTGAATGGGGGGAAAGTTGCCTATGGGGTGCAGGCTCAGGGGTGAGGCTGCGGTGCCCAGCCTAAAACATTTCTTGAAGCAAACAAGAATGAAAAGAAAACATGCCAAAGTCTCTGAGATACAGCAAAATTACTACTGAAAGATCTATTTATAGGGAGAGGGAGCTCTGGAGGCCTAGTGGCAAGAAGCTGTGCTACAGTCCCAAAGGTACGTGGTTCGGATCCCCCAGATGCTCCGCTGGAGAAAGAAGGGCAATCTCCTCCTGTGTCAGTCAAATCCAATTCGACACTACACAACAACAACAACAAAAATTCACTAATAGTAATGAGCACACACATCTAAAGAGAAGAACCCAAATGAGTGTCTTACTCCAACATACGTAACAATTGGAAAAATAAATCAGCAAGCCAAGGAAACAGTCTCCAAAAGAAAGAAAACTATAAAAATAAGAGCAACGAAAATTGAAATGGAAAATGGAAAAACAAAATTAAGAATTAACAAGACTAAAATAAAAAAATCAAACTGAAGTTGGTTCAAAAGGATTAATAAAATCAACAAGCCCCCAGCCAGTCTAACAAAGGAAAAGACAAAGATGCCAGTAACATGAATAAGGCATGAAATGGAGGATGTCACAACAGAACCAACTGAAATAGAAAGTCTAATGACAGAAGACAATGGAGAATTATATGCTTGCAAATCTGAAAGCTTAGAGAAAATGGACATATTTTTAGAAGCTCATTATCTGCCTCAACTAACACGGACAGAGTTAAAACAGTTGAATGGATCCATTACAAAAGTAGAAATCGAACAGGTCATAAACATACTCCCAGCTAAAGAGTCCTGGCCAGACATTTTCACTGGTGAGTTCTATCTAACAAACATTCAGAGATGTGGCAACAGTTATGCTCAAACTCTTTCAGAATATGGAAAAATATTAAATATTCCCAAACTCATTTAATGAAACAATCATAATCTTGATGCCAAAGCCAGACACCGAGACCGCTACAAAAGGAAATTCTAGACCAATATTCTTCATGAACATAGAGACCAAGATTCTCAACAAAATCTTAGCCAACACAATCTAAAATATCATTTATCATGTTATTGTTATGTGCCATTGAATCATTTGCAATTCATAGCAACCTTATGTACAATAACCCCAAAACCTGCCCAATCCTGTGCCAACTTTACTGTCTCTGACACACCTACCCTCATTACCCCAGTCATTGAATCAATCCATCTCATCAATAGTCTTCCTCTCTTTCTCTGTCCTTCCATACTTCCAAGTAAGATGTCCTTCTCCAAGGACTGGTCCCTCCTTGCAACATGCCCAAAGAATCTCAGACGAAGCCTCACAATCCTTGCCTCCTAGGAGCCGCCTGTTTCACCCTCTCTCCGACAAACCTGTTTGTTCTCTTAGCAGTCCATGGTATAGTCAATAGTTTTCTCCAGCACCACAGCTCAAAGACATCAATTCTCCTTCTATCATCCCTAGTCATTGTCCAGCTCTCTGACGCATAGCAAACAATTGTGAAGACTGTGGCCTGAATCAGGTGCACCTTAGTCTCCAGACTGACATCGTTGTTCTTCAGTATTCTGGAGACATCCCTGACAGCCAACTTTCCCAATGCAATTCATCTTTTAATTTTCTGGCTGCTGGTACCAAAAGTGTTGATTGTGGAGCCAAGGAAACTAAAGCTGTTAATAATCTGAATCTCTTCACCATCCATTATGATGCTGCCAATTGGCCCAATGGTGAGAATCTTTTCCTTTTCATTAATTTATTTACAAAATTTTAATACAAATCCAAACAAATTCTTTAAATTTCCCTCAGCCCCTGAATCTTTGTTTTCTTGATGTTGATGTTTCAATCCATATTGAAGGCTGCCATCCTTAAACTTCTTCAGCAAGTTCTTCAGGTCCTCCTTAGTTCCAGCAAGCAGAATTGTGTCATCTGCATAAGACAGATTGTTGATGAGTCTTCCTCCAATCTTGATTCCACATTTCTCCTCATGGAGTCAGTCTCCGGGATGGTCTGTTCTGCATATAGATTGGAAAGGTATGGAAATAGAACACATGATTGGTATACAACCTTCCCGATTTTGAACCTTGAAATGTCTCCTTGCTCTGTTCTGACCACTGCCTCCTGGTCCAAATATATGTTTTACATAAGCACAAACAAATGTTCTAGGATTCCCATTCTTCTCAGAGTCAGCCACAGTTTCAAGTGGAATTCATACCAGATGGTTCAGTATTAGAAAAACAATTGGTGTAATCCACTACATCAATAAAACAGAGGAAAAGAACTACATGATCATCTCAGCTGATCCAGAAAAGGCTTTGACAAACTTCAACAACCTTTCCTGATAAAAAATATTCAGCACAATAAGTATAGAGGAGAAATTCCTCAACCAACATAATCAAAAGCATACAAAACCAAAGGCAAAAAACCCAAAGACCAACATTGCTCTAAATGGTGAAAGATTGATGACATTTCCCTTTCAAATGGGAGCCAGGTATGGTTGCTTTTTATCACCACTTCCATTAAATATTGTAAGAGAAGTTGCACAGGTGACCCTTCAGCGAGTTTTCAGAGACCTTCACTCACACACATTCTTCCATGGAGCAGCTGGTCTATTTGAACTATGTGTGTGAAGATTGGCAACACAATTTCTTACTAGTAGGTCACCAGAGCTTCTTAGTAGAAGCCTTATCCAGAGCAATAAGATAGGCAAAGGAAATAAAAGACACTCCAATTGGTAAAGAGGAAGAAAAGTGTCTCTATTTGTAGATTATATGATATGGTAACAGCAGCCAAGAAATCAAAAGACCTTGGGAAAGTCTGCTGTCAGGGACATCTCCAGAGTACTGAAGAGCAATGATGTCACTCTGGAGACTAAGGTGTGCCTGATCCAGGCTATGGTCTTTGCAATTATGTGCTATGCATCAAAAAGCTGGACAATGACTAAGGATGATAGAAGGAGAATTGATGCCTTTGGGCTGTGGTGTTAGAGAAGAGTATTGAATCTACCATGGACTGCTAAGAGAATAAGCAGATTTGTCCCAGAGAGGGTGAAATCAGGCTGCTTCTTAGAGGCAAGGTTTTTGAAGCTTTACTTGACATACTTTGGACATGTTGCAAGGAGGGACAGTCCTTAGATTGAGAGGGACATCATGCTTGGGAGGATGGAGGGACAGCGCAAGAGAGGAAGACCCTGGATGAGATGGATTGATGCAATGACTAGGATAATGGGGGTAAGTGGGTCAGAGACAATAAGGTTGGCTCAGGATAGAGCAGGGTTCAGTGCTGTTGTGCATAGGGTCATTGTAAGTCACAGACAACTCTGCAGCACATAACAGCATATATAAAAAAATCCCAAAGATTCAGCAAGAAAATGACTGAATTTAACTGACCAGTTCAGTCAAGTGGCAGGGTACATACAAGATCAACATCCTAAAATCAGTTAGATTCTTCTAGAGTAACCAAGAGAACCCTGGAAAGGAGATAATTTACAATAGCCAAACTTGCCAGATAAAATATTTAAGAGACAATCTAACCAGAGTTACAGAAGGACTGTAAGTGAAACCCTGCAATTTGATAGGCCAAGGAGACGGGAAAGATTCAGTGTTGTTGCCGTCTGTTTGCCGGTAACTTAACAGCAACACTCTGATGGGGGTAAGCACAGCAGAGACAGACCACTCCAGGAGAGGATCAGAAAGTCAATCCAGCTCTATTTTATTGGGACTGCAGCACTCTTATATACAACCAGGTAAACAGCAAGACAGGATAGGGTGGGCTTACAGACATGGGGCATGTGGATTGGATAGGAGAACCTCAGCCTCATGTGGACCACTCCCAGCTCAACAGACATGGGAGCTGTCTTCCCCGGTGGTGAGTTTTCTCAAGCCGGTACAGTCAAACACAGGGGAGCTTTCTCTACCCCGCATTAAAGGCCCTTGGGGGGCTTGCACTTATCTGGAGCTTAGGCGATCTGTCCAGGCCAGAGGCCCTCCTTCCCTCCCCAACATTGCACAAAACAGAGTGAAAACAATGTTTTTGAACTCTGTAAGTAAACCAGTATAAAATTTAAAAAAAAAATATTAAGAAAAATCTGAAACAAACAAAAAGATGAACTAAATAAAGGAAACCACGAAACACTAATCCAAGAAACCCAAAGACACCTACCTATAGGAATGGGAAAATGTGCCGTGCTCATCAACTGGTAAGCTTAATAGTGTGAAAATGCCAACACCACCAAAAGTGAAATACAATATAATCTCAATCCAGACCCCATTACCATTTTTCAAAGAGATGGAGAATGTAATTACAACTTCATATGAAAACAGATTCTTTATAAGACCAGTGTCATTGATTTCATTTTGCTGGGATCCACAATCAACATCCATGGTAGCCACAGTCCAGAAATCGAAAGATCGCAGTGTTCCATTGGGAATATCCACTTCAAGGGCTTCTGCAAAAGGCCAAAGGTCAATGCCAGCAGTTTAAAGGTGCGCCTTATTGAGCCATTGTATTTTCAATTGTTTCCTATGCATCTGAAAATTGGACAATGAATAAAGACGACTGAAGAAGTATCCATGTCTTTGCCTTTTAGGGTTGGAGAAAAGTACTGAATGGACCGTCAACATAACGAGTGAATCTGTCTTGGAAGAAATGCAACCAAGGTGCTCCCTCCTTAGAGGCAAGGATCGTGAGACAACATCACACACATGTGGGGCATCTTATTAGGAAGGCCCAGTCCTTGGGAAAAGGTATCATGCTGGGGAAGGAAGAACGTCAGAAAAAGAGAGGAAGACCTTCCACAAAATGGATTAAGACAACTACAAGGGGCTTGAGAATGACAGAAATCATGAGGATGGAGCAGGATAGAACAAAGTTCAAATATGCTGTTTGTGGGTTTGCTAAGAGTCATGGCCAAGTCCATGGCACCTAACACCAACAACACGGTTGTGCTTGACTCACCTCCAACGCATGGCTATCAAGTCAGAACTGACTCACAGTTTGGGTTTCTGAGGCTGTAAACCACACGGGAGGAGCTCTGCCACGTGTCCCCTGCAGATCCCCCGGTGAGTGTGATACGCCAGAGAGACGTGGCCTTTTGAATTATCAGCATAACACTCTGGTGAACTAAGCCAGCAGAGTACCCTGAGCATAGCAGGACTGGAAGAACCCTGGGGAATGGTGGTGTGTCCTCAGGAGAAACGTAGTTGAAAATAGATTCAAGCTCTCAGGCAAGGCTGACTCAAGACGGTTTACCCTCAGGCTTGCACAGGGGGAAGTACCTGCCTAGGTGTGGCCTTTGCTTGGAAGTCTAGTTCTGAAAATAACTCAGCCAGGTAACAAGAGATAAATCACAGAATGGTGTAAGCTTTGATTTGAAATTACATATGTCCCCCCAAGGTAGAGCCACCTTGAACAGTGCTTAAAATCTTATAACAGGAAGTAGCAGGCAAGGAACCTGGAAACTCCAACTCCACTGGCACCATAGTTGGGTTTTCTCATGTCCAGAATGGTTTGCCTATCTGTTTTTTTATTCTCTTTGTGTCTTCACAAAAGGGTTTTAATAAAATATATGCAAAAAAATCACATGAAGATCTCCCAGGAACAGAAGTTCAGAAGAGACAAGAACCTTCCTCCAGAGCTGATGGAGAGAGCTGGCACTCTGAATGGCAAGCAGCTGTGCTGCAATCTCAAAGGCACAGGTTCAAATCCACCAGCCGCTCCATGGGAGAAGGTTGATCAGTCTCCTCTTGTACAATTAAGTGCCACTGAAAACCTGCTGGAGGGTCAGCTATGGGTCGGTTCCAAGTCGACAGTACAACGACAACAATGAATAGGGAACTGACAGAAGTTCAAGCAGGGTTTAGAAGAGGCTGTGGCACCAGGGATATCATTGCTGATGTCAGATGAATCCTGGCTGAAAATAAAGAATACCAGAAGAATGTCTAGCTATGCTTTACTGACTATGCAAAGGCATTTGACTGTGTGGATCTAACAAGTTACGGCTGACATTGAGAAGAATGGGAATCTCAGAATATTTAATTGTGCTCATACAAAATCTATACCTAGATCAAGAGGCTGTAGTGTGGACAGAGCAAGGGAACACTACAAGGTTTAAAATTAAGAAGGGCGTGCATCTGGTTGTACGCTCTCTCCACACCCATTTAGTCTGTATGCTGAGCAAATTACTCAAGAAGTTGGACTGTATGAAGAAGAATGTGGCATCAAGGACCTGCATTATACAGATGACACAGCCTTGCTTGCTGAAAGTGAGGAAGACTTGAAGCACTTGTTGCAGAAGGTCAAAGAATACAGCCTTCAATATGGATTGCTTCTCAATGTCAACAGTTCTTACCACTGGACTTGTAGGCAATATCATGATGTTGTTGTTGTTAGGTGCTGTTGAGTCAAGTACAACTTACAGTGACCCTATGAACAAAAGATCTGAACCCTGTCCTGTCCTGTGCCATCCTCACACTTCCTGACACACAAAATCCCATTGCAGGAGTCACCGTGTCAATCCACCTGGTAGAGGGTCTTCCTCTCCTTCACCGACCCTCCACCCTTCCCAGCACCATGACACATGGAGAAAAGATTGAGACTGTCAACAAGTTCATCTTCCTTGAATCCACAATCAATGACCTTCAGACCAGCAGTTAGGACATCAGGAGACATATTGCACTGGGAAAGTCTGCAGACGTTAGTGACTCTTCCAAATGTTTGAGGCGCAATGATGTCATTTTGAGGATAAAAGTACATCTGATTCAGGCCATAGTCTTTTCAATCACTTGCTATGCATCTGAGAGCTGGACAATAAACAAGGATGACAGAAGAATTGATGCCTTTGAGCTGTGGTGTTGGAGAAGAACACTGACATCCCATGGATGGCCAAGAGAATGGATATATCTCAGAGAAAGTGCAGCCAGAGTGCTCTTTGGAGGCAAAGATGATAAGGCCTCACTTCCCATACTTTGGGTGTGTTTGCTAGGAGGGGATATTCATTGGAGAGGGACATGAGGCTTGGAAATATCAAGAGTTGGTGAAGGAGAGGAAGATCTTCAACCAGGTGGACTGACACGGTGACTGCCGCAATGGGCTCTAGTGTGTCAGGAAGTGTGAGGACGTCACAGGACAGGACAGGGTTCAGATCAGTTGTTCATTGAGTCGCTATGGGTCTTACTCAATTTGACGGCACCTAACAACAACAACATGAACAAAAAAGATCCAAGAAGAATTGATGTCTTTGAATTGTGATGTTGGCCAAGAGTATTGGATGTGGCACAGATCGTCAAAAGAACAAACAAATCTGTTTTGAAGGAAGTGTAACCAGAGTGCTGCACTTAAATGCCAAGATGGTGAAACTTACTTACTTTGGATATATTTTCAGGAGGAACCAGTCCTTGGAGAAAGACATCATGTTGGGAAAGATAAAGTGTTGGTGAAAAAGAGGAAGACATTCAACAAGATGAGAGAGAGAACTGTGTAAAAGGAATATATGATTAGATTTTCTTTTTATGACAAGGGTCCAGAATAAGAGCTGCATGGTAAAGTGGACGGGGGTGGGAGGGGGGATTGTAGAACAATGAAAGATTTTTTTTTCTTTTCAAAGAGAAAATGAACTGGGGGAACGGGTGGACAGGGAGGAAAAGGTGCAACAATGAATGAATGGAAATCCAAAGTCTCTATAAACGTTCGTTCAAATTTCAATTTTAAAAAAAAGAGTTATCAGATCTACCAAAAAGTTTAGCAAATAGGAAGCTCCTGTGGCCTAGTGGCAAGAAGCTGCACTGCAATCCCAGAAGCACATGGTTCAAATTCACCAGATGCTGTGCTGGAGAAGGAGGGGCAATCTCCTCCTGTACCAGTCAGATCTGATTTGATGGTACACACACAAAATATAATAAATTTTTTTTAAAGTTTAGCAAAGTGTCTCCTAGATCTTTGGCTGTCCCACCTGCAGACTCATAGGTGCTTGCTTAGTTCTGTCTTGATTGATCTCCTGGCGTTACACCAGTCTGTCTGTTCCCCCATCTGCATGTAGACCTTAATCTCATCCCTGGCTGTAAATTCTCCTCCTATGAATGGTGCCTGGCGCTTAACACATGCTCAGTAAATACTTGTTCACAAATGAGGCACTTGACACTTGCTCAATAAATATTTGTTAATAAGTAAACATTTGTTCACAAATGATTTCTTCTCTAATGACACAGCACCAAACGGAAAACATGAGAAGGTTAGATCATGTACAGAGTGCCAGATACTATCCAAGTCCTCCAGGTCACAGTCCCTAAGAACCTACCCAGATGAGCAAACTGATGCTTAGGGACAGTCTCTGTCCTAGGATCACTCAGGGAAAAGAGATCTATACCAGCCTGGGGATGCAGACTTGGTTTACTCCCTGGGTCGTTCACCACCATCCTAGTTTGCATGAAAGAGTGGAGGTGGCATGGGGATGGCCACGTCTGACCTCCATTAACTCCACCTGATGGAACTGTCCTCATCAACAACATCCACAGCACAAAACCAACTCCCATGAGGCCAGACGTGTCCACCAAGCTTCTACTCCAACTTCTCCCAATTCTAGTGCCAATTGTTCCAGCCAGGGCTCTCACTGCCCTACTAGTGGGTCTGCCAATCCATTGCAGTGCCCACACAGAACTCCCAGAACCATCCTCAGGATTATGGGGTTTATTAGGGAATTTAAGCGGTTACAATTCAGGTTGAAAGCAGGATATAGGTCTTCAGTCAGGACAGCTTCTCAAAGTATGCTCACAGGCCCTTAAAACTATAACGTGACAGCTTTATGTCAAAGCTACAAAGTTCACTAAGACTAACCTGCCATTTACGGGTTCTCTCCCCGAGTTCTGCAATAAGCTTGGGTCAAGGTTCCTGGCCCGTGGTCAGAGCAGGTCAATCCCAAGTTCTCCAAAGTTCTATCCAGGTCTCAGTCTGGATAGAAATCTCTAGCTGTAAACGACACCCTCTGCTTCTCTGCTGGTAATGAAATTCCTATCTTTTCCTGCTAAACATGCTCAATTCAAATCTCCTGGTTTCAAGAGTAACCAAGCCCACCTTAACACCTAGTGCAGACCGAGAGTCAAGTAATTTTATAATTATTAATAATGAGACAGACAGCCAGGAATAAGAGCAAAGAGCATAAAACCAGCAGTTCTCCACTGAAGACCCCAAGCCAAGCTTCTCTGTGTCTTTATTGAAAATTATCAGGAAGTAAATCACAAAGAGAATTCAATGCAAATGAAGCGAAGCTCTTTCTATTGAAAACCACCTGCTTGACTCAGGAGGGAGGGGTTCACAAATGCAAGAATCTGGTAAACTCTTAAGGATTGCCTTAGTGCCTCAGGGTGAACTCCAGCTCAGGAAGTTAACACTCCCTCTGTGGGGGCCCCTTGCTGTCTCCCGTCTGCAGGGAACAAACAGCTCATTTTCTGGGATCTGCCACAAGAGAAATCCTAACTTAGAAATCTGTAATTCCTTCAATTCCTGAACAAGGGTTTTCATACAATATTTGGTGTAAAGTTTGGCTTCCCATAAACAGCCTTCGTGTCTTATCTGCAGGTTCCCACTCAGCCACGTGGCAAAAGTCAAAGCCTGTTGTTATTGTTAGATCTCATCCAGTTGAATGCGACCCTATGAACGACAGGTCTGAACGCTGTCCTATCATGCGCCGTCGTCATACTTTCTGACACACTCGAGCCTGTGACAGCAGCCACTGTGTCCATCCTTCTGGCTGACCAGCTTCCTCTTTTCCACTGTTTTTCATCTTTGCCTCTGAGCACCATTCTGGCCGCACTTTCTCCAAGACCTATGTGTTTGTCTTTTTGACAGCTATTCAGTACGCTTTTCCAACATCATAGCTCAAAGGCATCGATTCTTCTTCTGTCATCCTTATTAACTTTCTAGCTCTCAACAAGCGATAGAAAGGCAATGACCTGGGACTGCCATTTGGAACAATAGCCCCACTACATCATAGGCCATCTGAAAGGTGCCCAGCCTGCACGGCAGAGGGCATGTTAACCAAGGAGAAGCTGTCTGAGTTCTGGCTGTATGACCACAGGGATAATGCCAGCGTCTCTGGGACGCACATTTCCCAATTTGTAAAAGGAAGTTGGAGGTGAAACTGTTGGCAGAGTCCCCAGAACCCTGGCAAGATGGCAACACTCCTCTGGGCCACTCAGCACTTCAGTCCTTGTCAGTCCCCAGAGCCTTCCCAGATTATCCGCTTGCCCAAGAGTTCAGCTCTCCTCAAACACCCACCAGAGGCCTGCTGTGTCCCCACTGGACAACAGAAGAGTCACACTCAACTGCCCAGGGCATCCCCCTCTTCCCTCCTCAGCTGTACTACTGTTAGTTTCTATGTTGGAGCTCCAAATTATTGAGGAGCAATGACATCAGTTTGAGGACTAAGGTGCATCTGATTCAGGCGATATTCTTTCTGATTACTTGCTATGCATCTGAGAGCTGGACAATGAATAAGGATGAGAGAAGAAGAATTGACGCCTTTGAGCTGTGGTGTTGGAGAAGAACACTGAACACCCTATGGATGGCCAAGAGAAGGAATAGATATGTCTTGGAGAGGGTGCAGCTGGAGTGCTCTTAAGAGGCAAGAATGTTGAGGATTGCCCATCAACAAATTAATGGATAGAGAAGCTGTGGTATATTCACACAATGGAATACTGCACTGCATTGAAAAACAAGGAACTAATGAAATATTATTCAAAATGGGTGACCCTGGAGGACATTATGCTGAGTGAACTATCTCAGTCACAAAAGGACAAATACTACATAGTGTCACTGTTGTAAAACAGGACTGACATCGGGGTTGGGAAGAGACTGAGAAAGAGGGGGCAAATAATGTATACTGCATTGAAACAGATGAGGGAGAAATCTCTTTAAAAGGGATATATGATTAGGTATTATTGTCATGACAGGAGTCCAGAATGAAGACTGCACAGTGGAGTGCACTTGGGGGGAGGGATCGTATAACA
>NW_006400065.1:385530-401101 GCF_000299155.1 Elephantulus edwardii | reverse complement strand
AAAAGTGCAACAATGAATGAATGGAAATCCAAAATCTCTGTAAATTTTCATTAAAATTAATAATAATAATAATTTTAAAAAAGAATGATGAAGCTTTGCCTCACATACTTTGGGCATGTTGCTAGGAGGAGCTATTCCTTGGAGAGGGACATGATGCTGGGAAGGGTGGAGGGTTAATGAAGGAGAGGACGACCTTTAACCAGGCGAATTGACAGGGTGACTGCCTCACTGGACTCTAGTGTGTCAGGAAGTGTGAGGATGGTGCAGGATAGAACAGAGTTTAAATCTTCTGTTCATAGGGTCTCTATGAGTTGTACTCAACAGCACCTAATGGCAACAACAGATGTTAGAGCTCAAATTCTCAAAGACTTGTGAAAGGCTAAGGTCTAGAGCAGGAACCCAAACATCATTGCTATTCTTGACCTCCATTCAGGCACCACTTGAGTTCTTTCAACCATACATTTAGCAGGTCCAGGGAAATCCAGGGAATTGCATTCTACCTTCAGGAAGTGTGTCGCTGAAATTGGATTATGACTGTCAGGCAGGACTAGGTAGGGACAGTACACCTTCAGGCTTGACTGGAGTTAGAAAACTCATGTGGTGGTATCCTTATTGTTTGCTGGAAATGCTTCATGTTGTCTAGTTTAAGTTAAAAGTCGGAGTCTTCCTGGTGAGAGTGAGACCCTGAGGGCAAGACCCCAGTGATGGTGGTGGAGAGGCTGTGGCAATGCTGTGGAGAAACTGTGGCAAGGTGTAAAGTGAGGTTTTTTGCGTTTGTACTGGCCACAGTTAAAAGTTTTGCACTTCTTGCCAGAAGCTTGAAGAAGAAGCTGACTTATAACTGCTCTGAGGTAAATCTTGCTGGGTGATTAAGGAAACAAGAGGCCTCTGGAATTTGTGTTGCTAAACTGAATCCAGGACTTTTTTACTAATAGGGGAACTGTGTCTTGCATTAAACTGGCTTCGGCCTGCTGGACGAAACCTTGACTTGTATTGTGAGATATTCTTTGCCTCTCTCACTCCCCAACCTAGTTCCCTAAGAAGCCCACTCTTGGTACCACACACACCAAAAATACTGGAATCTTGGTGACTATGGCTCACATAAGCACAGTCATAGTCTGACCCTGACCTTGTAGCTATACCACCACCAAGTAAGGCTTGTTCCAATCCCCAGAACCAATTCAGTAAATTGTTCTAATGTGCAATTGTGTACTTCTCCCAATCACGGTCCTTGTCCGCTTCTATACGCCCGCCTGCCACAGTGCCTACCACCAATCGTCGTCTTGTGATGATCTTCACAGTTTTTGTCTCCTCAATGAAATCCGTGGCCATGATTTGGTGGACTCCTGCCTAAGCGTGACCCTCATTCCACAGTCTTTCTTTGTTTCAACTTTGTCCTGTTGAAAGCTTAATGAAAGAGTCTCTACAGAACATAGAAGGGTCTAGAGAAGGGTCTCTGTATTCAAATCTGGGGTCTTTTTCCTCACCCACATTACCATGGCACAGTGATTCCAATACGTGGCAACTCCTTGTGGGCAAAGCACAACTGTCCCATAGGATTTCCCAGACGATGAACGTTCAGTAGAACTCAGATCTACTTCGAGAGGAAGACAATTTAAAAATATCTTTAGGAAAGTCCAGTCCGGCGTATGTAACACAGAAAGTCTTGCCAGTTAAAAAACAAGGAACTCATGCAATATTATTCAAAATGGTTGACTCTGGAGAACATTATGCTGAGTGAAATATCCCAGTCACAAAAGGACAAATATTACATGAGGCCACTGTTGTAGAATGGGACTGTCCTTGGGGTTGGGGAGAGACTGAGTAAGATGGGTTCAATAATGTATACTGCACTGAAACAGAGGAGGGAGAAAACTGTTTAAAAGAGATATATGACTAGGTACTTCTGTCATCACAGGAGTCTAGAGTGAGGGCTACATGGTGGAGGGGACCTGGGGGAGGGTTTGTCAAACAATGAAAGAATCCTTTCTTTTACTTTTCCATAATTTTTGACTCATGTACTTATAACTTGTTAGTCAAATTTGTGTCTTCTAGGTTGCAACACCCCCATGATACATCTTCAAGGATATGAACATGTACGGCCAAGCACAATCAATAAGAGTGCATCTAAATTCCAAAATCAATCTGCATAATAGTCTATGTGTTTTCTACTGCCAAAGGGGCCCTTTAGAGTAGTGAGAGAAGATCTTCACCCTGAAACCCACAGCGTCCCTTTTCAGCAGTAAGTAGCTAAGAGAATATGTCATCCCCTTTTCCTTATGAATCAGGGTGAAGTCTCTCTCAGGGAGGAGTGATAGGGAATGGCAAGGGACACACTGACAAAGGAGATTAATCAGAACTGACTTTGACAAGCACTGTGGCAATTGGACAATTAAAACAGACATTTGGATGGCGGGGAAGAAGAACAAACTGGGGAGGAGGGTAGAGAGAATGGTGCAGCAATGAAGGAATGAAAACCCAAAATCCCTGTAAATGTTCATTAAAACTAATAAAATTAAATAATAATTAACAAAAAAGAAGGAAAGAAAGTCTTGCCAGGCAAGGTTCACATCCGGTTCTCCGCTTCCTGCTGTGTGACTATGCCTTCACTGACTTCAAGGGACTCGTAGGGTCCAGCTCTCACCCATTTCTCTGGAAGATCCTTTTTAAGATCATGAACTTAAAAGATCCCTAGCACAGGGCAAGTTGACAAATGCCTGCAACATTACGTCTTTCGTTTCTTCTCCAAAGTCCCCACTCTCTCTCCAAGCCCCTGACTCACAATGAGGCAATCCTCAAGAGAAGAGAATTGGAAAGAGGGAGGGGAAGGGGAAGGGATGGTTAGGTTAATTTTTATGACTGTGGGAAGATGGGGCATCATGGCGACAATTCGCAGCCCAGGGATTCTGAACGTCAGATTGGAGCCTGGCCTCCAGAGGACAGCAGACAGTCCTCCAAGGTTTCAGAAGGCTTACGGTTGCATTTGATGAGGCTTTATTTTTTTTTCTACATAAGCCCTATGTCTCTTCCTGTTGGAAGGAGGTCATTTATTTGTCTCTTGCTCAAATCCCACCTTTTACCCAACTCTCTGATCTCCCCTTTCCTGATCTCCATGCTCTTCCTTCCCTCCCCCTGGAAAACAAGTCTCTCCACTCTCAATGGGATCAGGCAGAGTCCTGGGCTGGGTGGCCCACGCTCTGTTCCTCAGTCTCCCTGGTATACCAGAATATCCTGAAGTCGGAACATTTCTTTCTCCTTGTCATAGTTTTCAAGACCGGTCCACTCTGCCCACAAATCCCTTCTCCAACCCTACTACTGCCCCAGCTGTCACAAATACACACATCCCAGCATCTTTGACTTTGGCCAGGTTGTTTCCCAGGCCTGGATGATCACCTTCTCCAGACACCCAGTGCTTGCTGGAGCTTGGTCATGTTCAAATACTCCTGCCTCATACATAGCCTTTGCACTCAGCCTCTATAAGGAACTTTCTTCTTAAGCTCTGCCTGGCTGGATTTCTCTAACCATTCAGATCTGAATCAATGAGTTCTCTCCTAGAAGATGTATCACAATATCTACAGAAACCTTCCCTGAGTTCTTGGCAGTTCCCTTTATTTTATCTCATAATTGCTGAGTTCTATCTGGATTGATCTCCTGAGCGTTCACCAGTTTACTGTCTGTTCCCTGTACTTTTACTTGAAACTTTTTCTCATCATTGAGTGTAGTCTACCTTCCTTGTATCTTGACCTCCTGACATTTAACAAATTCTCAACTAAAAAAGTAATAAGTGTCTGTTAAAAGACTAAGAACTGTCTGGCCCAAACCATGATATTTTCATACAGATGTGAAAGTTGGACAGTGTGTGAAATGAGCAGTTGCAATATGGGGATGGCTTAATCTGACTTCTACCTGCTTCATAAAGGGGAACTGTCCCCATCAATAATATCCATAGCAGCAAACAGAGAGCTGCTCGGTCAGACATGCCACCCCACACTCCTGCACCTTTTTCTCCCAGTCATCAGGTCAGATATTCATTATTAGACTCACAGACTTTACTCACAATTGTGGGGTTTATTAGGGTAATAAGTTGGAGAGTGGATAAGGCAAAGAATATCACTGAGTGCAAGTCCAGCAGTCCCAAGCTCAGTTCCCCAATTAGTGAAAGTCCAGATTCAGTTCAGCAACACAAATGCAAGGAACCTCTAGTTTCCTCAATTATCCAACAAACTTAAAAGTCAGCTTTTTCTCTAATCATCCAGCAGGCAAAACTTTAAACTGTGGCCTTTATCTGAGAGCATTTACAAATCTACTTTTCCTCTGCTTACACCTTGTCATAGTTTCTTCACAGCAGTGCCACAGTCTCTTCACAATCCACCACTGTTGTCACAAGAGTAATTCATAGCTCTCTCTCTTGTATTGGTCCCACAACTGTTGATAATTTGCAAGACCATGTGTCTGCAGTTAAGATAGCTGGAGACCATGCCCCTAGCATGGGCTGATGCAATGAATAGAAAAGCCAACTTTAAAGTTTTAACATCACGCAACAAATATGGAAAACTAACAGTTTCATCCTAGAGAAGGTGAAATCAGGGTGCTCCTTGGAGGCAAGGATTCTGAGGCTTTGTCTGACATACTTTTGGGCATGTTACAAGTAGGGACCAGTCCTTGGAGAGAGATATCATGCTTAGAAGGGTGGAGGGACAGCACAAAAGAGGAAGACCCTTGATGAGATGGATTGACTCAGTAACTGGGGTAATGTGGGTAGGTGTGTCTGAGACAATAAAGTTTGCACAGGATAAAGCAGTTTTCAGGGCTTACTGTACATGGGGTTGCCATGAGTCACAAGCTACTCGACGACACATAACAATGACAATAATAGGGAAGAATTGATGCCTTTGAGTTGTGGTGTTGGCAAACGGTATTGAATACATCTTGGACTTCCAAAAGAACAAACAACTCTACCTTGGAAGAAGTGTAGCCATGGTGCTCCTGAGAAGCAATGGTGATGTTTTGGGTACGTTGTCAAGAGTGGCACTATTTGAGAAAGGACAGCATGCTGGGAGAAAGTGGACAGTAAGTGAAGTAGAGGAAGACCTTGAGTGATATGAGTGACTGCAACAATGGGCTTACACACATCAGAGATTGTGAGGAACGTGCAGGACCCAGCAGGGTTTCCATCTGCTGTACACAGGTTCACCATGAGTCGGTGAAACCACTTACCAAATAAACATCCATCCTGCTGCTTGGCTGGGTCAGGATCCAACTGCAGATGTATCAGTGTAAACTTTGAAGTGTAATCTCTTGAGTCAGAATAGTAGAAAAGAGCACAAGAACTCTTCTTAGATGAAGGCGATGAGGTGTATCAGGCAGCGAAGAGGAATACTGGTTCATTTGAAGATGATCCTGGGGTTTCCTTAACTAACAACTAGAAATGGACTTTGTCAATTAAATTAATCCCCCTCTCCAACCGGGGGTGCTGGTGGCTTAGTGGCAAGGGGTCGTGCTGCCAATACAAAGGTATGTGGTTCAAATCCACCAGCTGCTCTGAAACGTGGACAGTCTCCTCCTATGTGATAAACCGCCTCTGAAAACCCACCCGAGGGTCATCTATGGGTCAGTCTGACTCTACGGTAAATAACAGTATCTTCCACCGTATTATAAAAGACGTGGGATACTTACCTGGCAGAGGAAATACCATGATCAAGAAGGTGGTTTTCCCAGGGCGAGGCTCACCCATTGCACTTCCGGTGTGCTGACCCCTGCGATTTCCCCAAATGTGGGAAACTCGACTGCATAATTTATGGTAGTGGGGGACTGCGTGCGCGAAAAAAAAAAAAAAGAAGAAGACGTGGGACTCTCTGAGAACTGGCTCCCTGAAGAAAAGAAAAAAGATAAAGAGAAAATACTTGGGAACAACAAACTAGAAAACAGAGCATGAGTAGGGAAGGGCTTTGATGCTCCCAAAGGTTAGAAAAAGAAAGACAATGACTGACAGTAAGTATTGTTGTTAAGTAATGTCAAGTATTGACGAAAATGAGGAAACGTAACATAGGCCTCCCTATACTCAAGCAACTCAAGACTCTTTGCAGCCAAATTCCAGTAACATCATCTTTAACAACCAAGACCTCAGAGAGTTGGAGAGGGAAGAACCACAAGGCAGAGAAGAAAGTGTGGAGTCTAGACCTTGCCCTGTGGCCATTGAATCTTCGTGATTTGCCGCGACTGACTTGAAAATGTGGCATCGTCCATGAAATAAGGTCTGCCCAGCAAGTACATAATCAGTTCAAATGAGTGTGTAGGCTTAATGCCTCTAATTGACCACAGATACAAGCAAAATTATATCTCTCTGTCTATAGAAACTGCGGTTCATGTCAATCAATATTGTGCTAGCTTGCACATTGCTGTGCTGAAAACTATCGCACCAGTATTTCAAATACTGGCAGTGTCACTGATGGTGGACAGATTTCAGCAACACTTCCACAATTAAATGACAAACTGAGGCTGGTCGTATGCTTCTGGAATAACAGGTCCTCAAAAATGTCATGAATATAATTACACTCGAAATGTGACAGGGGAAGAGCTGCCTCTTTAAAGTAGAGTCTACCTTAAAATACAAATAGAGTAAAGCTTTCACCCAATGAAGGACCTTCATTTGACGATGTGGCAACATGTGAAATGTACAGAGGGTTGCTACAAGTTCTAGTCAACACAACAGGACCTAAAAACAGCACATCTATTGTTGTTATGTGCCATCAACTTGCCTGCGACTCATAGCGACCCTGTGTGCAACAGCTCTGAAGCCTGCCCTGTCCCGAGCCAGTCTCACTAACTCCAACACACCTACCCCCATTGCCCCAGTTACTGTGTCAATCCATCTCATCTGGAGTCTTCCTTTCCTGCACTATCCCTCCACCTAAGCATGATATCCTTCTCCATGGACCAGTCTCTCCTGGCCACATGCCCAAAGTATGTGAGACAGAGCTTCAAAATCCTAGCATGAAAACTCTTTTCCTTTTTATGAACACATAGAGTGAGAAAGTATAACCGTTCATATTGATCTCTTTATTGTAATTAGTCTATCTCTTGTAGGAGAGATAATGAACACTGGCTTCCTCCCAGGACAATTTCACTTCTGTTTATATTAATATTGGGATTTTAACGTGATCCGAAGGGGACCTATCGCCATTCAATTAATCACATACCTCAGAGAATTAGACAATGAATAAGGGTGAAAGAAAATGAACTGATGCCTTTTAATTGTGTCAGAGAAGAGTACTGGGTATCCCATGGCCTACCAAAAGAACAGTCAAGTCTGTCATATAGGAAATGCAACTAGGAAGCTCTTTAGAGGCAAAGATGATGGAACTTGGTCTCACATACTTTGGGCATTTTGTTGGCGATGGGACAGTCCTTGGAAAAAACCATCATGCTAATTGAAGTGGAGGGTCAGGGACCCTCAATAAGATGGCAACTATTCCACAATGACACAGTGACCATAACAATGGGGTCAAGTGCATCAGACAGCATGAGGTGGTACAGGGTAGGGCAAGGTTCAGATCTGCTGTTCACAGAGTCACTAGGAGTCGTAGTTGACTCCATGGCAGCAAACCACATACAATCTTCATTAATTGCATTCAAATGGACTACAACTGACTGTTTTGGAATCTCTGGGCCATAGAAGTGGTTAACAAATGGGCCACTAGCTGAGACATTACTCACTGGTTGAGTTCACACAGAGGCATCTCAGAAGGAAGACCCCACTGTAGCGACTACGGATTTCCAGCCATTAGAAATCTTGTGAGCAGAGTTCTGTCCTGACACATATCTGGGGACCCTGCATTACACTAAAGATGACTACTTCAAGAAGAAAAGAACAATTCCCTTATCTTGGGAAGCCCAAAACTGGAGAGCAGGCAGAGCAGTAATGTCAAGCTGCTGTTTTCTTGTCATCCTCCACTTCCTGGTTTTGTGACCTTGGGCGAGTGGCTTTATCTGTCAGGCACTTACTGACCTCATAAAGCTGGTAGGCCCACTTTACAGCACTTCCCAGAAGATTCTCTTTTAGGATTACATTATGGGAGATGATCAAAGAAAGACTACAGTCTTCAATACCAGTTGCACCTCAAAATAAACAAAACAAAAATTCTCAACCCTGAACCAGTAGGCACCATTATGAAAGATGGAGAAAAGATTGAAATTGGCAACGAGTTCCTTTTACTTGGCTCCACAAGGATTCAAAAGGTATGTTACATTGGGAAAGCCTACTGTAAAGACCTCTCCAAAATACTTAAGAGCAACAACATCTGCTTAAAGGCTAAGGTGTGCTTGATGCAAACTACTGACATTTCAAATTACTTCCTACGCATCTGAAAGTTGGACAACCTACCTAAACTGACACAAACCAAAGTTAAACATCTGAACAGATCCATTTCAAAAGAAGAAATTGAAAAGGTAATACAACAACTTCCAACCAAAAAAACACCCTGGACCAGATGGTTTTACAAGCGAATTTTATCAAACATTCAGAGAAGAACTGTCACCAATTCCACATAAACTATTTCAGAAAATAGGAAAAGATGGAATTCTCCAGACTCATTCTAGGAAGCAAACATATCCTTGATACCAAAGCCAGGAAAGGACACCACCAAAATAGAAAACTATAGGTCAATATCTCTCATGAACATAGATGCAAAAATCCTAAAAAAACATACTGGCTAATAGAATCCAATGATACATCAAAGAAATAATTCACCATGACCAAGTGGGATTCATAACAGGTATGCAAGGATGGTTCAACATAAGGAAAGCAATTAAGGTAATTCATCACATTAACAAAGCAAAGAACAAGAACCATGTGATCCTATCAATTGATGCAGAAAAGGCCTTTGACAAAATCCAACACTCTTTCCTGATTAAAACACTTAACAAAATAGGATTAGAGGGGAATTTCTTCAACATAGTAAAAAATATTTATGCAAACCTCAATTGTGGAGTTGGAGAAGTAAGAGTACAGAACATCCCATGGGCTGTCACAAGAGCAAATAAGTGTATCTTGCAGGAAGTACGACCACGGTGCGCCTTAGAGGCAAGGATGGGGACACTTGATCGCACATGCTTTGGGCAGGTTGTCAGGAAAGGTTTCAGTCCTTGAAAAAAGACATCATTCTGAAAAAGGTGGAAGGTCAGAGAGAAAGTGAAAGGCTCTCAACCAGATGAATTAATACAGTTACTGTAACAACAGCCTCTCATTGCGCGGATAGCACAGGACAGGGCCAGGTTCAGATCCGTGGTCCACAGGTTTGCTATATGAGTCACAGTTGACTTGAAGGCATCTAACAGGAGCTGATGGTTCTGAGTTTCAACAGGGCTGTAGAGAGCAACTCCACACCCAAGGGAGAATGGACGCTGTCAGGATACAGACAGCTTTAAAGGCGGCAGGCAAAGTTGACGCATACAGGGTTTGGAAGAGTTAGTCTGAAAGACAGATGGAGTCTAGAGAGTCAAAGTGTAAAGGGTGGGCTGAGGAACATCCTCTCACCCCATTGTAAGAGTGTGTGAGCTAAGAACAGTCGCTGAGAATCAATGAGCTCAGGGGGAGTCTGGGACACAGAGGATCAATTGGAAGACAGGACCCCCTTCTGGGTTACTGAGGAACCAGTAGGTCTAGGAGATGGGTGTAGGGAAGGAGAGAACCCACAGGGGAGAGAGGACTGTGGAAAGAGGGTGAGAGCTGTCCCTAGTGCTGGGCCTCTGGCATCTGAGGACACCCCACACAGGAGATTTGGAGGTGATAACACAGAACAGAAAATGTTTCCTGATCCTTGGGATGTGTCTGGACTCCTTCACCTCAAGAAAGGGCTGGAGGGAAAGAATGGAGATAAAGAGGCTCAAGGGGAGGGGAAATTGAGTGTCCCACCCTCCCCTCAACAAATAAAGGCACCAGGGGCCAGCGATCTCTCCATCTGCGCTCTGACATCTGATCCAGGTAGGTGGTGGACCTGGCGAGAAATACTCCATGAACTCAAGAAAGGGGTTCAGTGGCTGCTGGAGGAGGAAGCAGGGGTCCTCCTGATCAGTCGCATCCCTCTCTTCTCTACAGGGGGTCCTGCTGCACCATGAAACTCCTACTGTGGTTCCCAGTCTTGGTGGTGGGTCTCCTGACGATTGGAGGTAAACAGGGGGCAGGAGATCCCTAGAAGCACTAAATTGTCTTGGAGAATCTTTGAGAGCTCTTGGGACTCCCTTTTGGACACAGCATCTGGAGTCTTTGTATCCCTACTCCCAACCCATGAGTGGGTTTCATAATTCTTCAAGGCACAGTGTAGCAGGGAGCAAATCTGCCCAGGCGTGTCCTAGCAACTGATGACATCAGGCCTCTCTGTCTCCAAGATTGGCTGCCCAGGTGGTATAGACTGACAGGGACAGAGCCTGAGGGTGGTGGATTGAGGTAATCCCCCATAGTACATGTATGATGAGGGGGATCCAATATCCTCAATTTTAATACCATCACCTGAAAAGATCACTTGTATGGATCACATATGCATTCTCTCAACCCCAACCCAATATTGGCAACATTGTGGTCCCTTCGCTAACCCCACCATGATCTTCTGTCAGGTCCAGCCCCAGCCCAGGCTGCACCACACCAGGACTCCAGCGCCAAAGAGGGAAGTGTGGACCACCTCAAGATTGACCCAGATGACACAGAGGGCTCGTATGATTACACATATGATGATGACAACAAATATTCTATGCTCTGGTTAGACAACTTCTCAGGCCTGGGGAACCTGGGATATATATGGGTGGAGCGGGGAGAGAGTTTAAGGTCCAACACTTACAGCTTGAGAACCCTAAGGTCCAACGAGGCTGAAACAGCCCTGTGGTCACACAGCCAAAGTCTCAAGATGCTCGTATTTCAAAGTCGATCCTGGTGGGAGGTGAAGAGCCCAAGGAGTCAGGCAGTCCAGAGTCGACTGGTGTAGAACTCCACCTTCCTGTGAGCCTCAGTTTGCTCATCTGTAAAATGAGTGGGTTGGGGAGGGCTCTAACTTGGACTTGGAGGGTTGCCTGACACACTGCACATGCTTTAACCAGTTTTTACTTCCTTTGGTGCAAAGGGGTTAAGGCACCATTTGTGCACAAACATTTATTGGTAGTTACATGTCAGGCACAGTTTCGAGGAGGAAAACCTGCAGACCGGATGAGATAAAGTTCCCTGTGAAGGTTGAGGGAACAGACGGTAAGTTGGTGAGCTCCCAGAAGATCAATCTAGAGAGAGTCAAGCATCTCTTGGGCTAAAGTTGGCACAATCAAACACTGGGAAGGAGATTCTGTAGACTTGGTGGTGGGTCTCCTCCCAAGAGGTGAAACTTTTCGTGAGGTCTCAATGACCAGGAAAATCCAACCAGGGAGAACTGTGAGGAGTCTGTTCCTGGTGGAAGGTGATGCAAAGGCCCTGAGGCAGAAGGGCCTGTACATGATCAAGAGGCTAATTCCCCCATTCCAGAACCCACTCAGAGAGTGGGGAGCCCTGATGTTTTCAGGGTGTGGAGATCAGGATGAGGAGGATCAGGGTGGCAAGTTGGAGATGGGATCTGAGGAGAAACAGTAGCAAAACTACCACCTCTCCAAACAGGAAATGGCTCTTGGGCATTCTGGAATCACAGGAATATTTCAAAATACCAGAAGACGGCATATCAGAAGACAGCTCTGCCCTGGACACGGGATCTACTTCTCTCTACAACTATTATGAATGAAATGTCACAGCCTCTGGGCCAAGGACTCCACCGTAATACCATTCCTCTCTCACAGTAATAAATGGAAATGATATCCGCTTTTGAGTGTTGCTTCACTCAAATGTAGGCAGGGGCTTCAGGAAGGGTGTGGACAGTGCTTCTGGGAGCGTTTTGCTGACTTGCCCTGTCTTCTTGTTATTTATCAAATAAAAACTGACTCATAGCTGACCCTCCAGTGGGTTTCCCGAGACAATAAATCACACAGGAAAAGAGTGCTCATCTTTCTCCCATGGAGAAGCTTGTGGATTTGAACCACGTCACTTTGGGGTTGACATCACAATTCCTTACCACTAAGCCACCAGAACTCCCTGACTTGCCATAGGGTGTTTTTGTTGTGTTGTGGTTTTTGGTTTGTTTGTTTTTTTTAACTGTTATTAAATGCTGTTGAGTCAACTATGACCTTGTGATCTGAACCTTGCCCTGTTCTGGGCCATCCCCTAACACAGCAGAGCCTATTGTCACAATCACTGTGTCAATCTATCTATCTCATGGATCCTTCACGTTTTCACTGATACCCTTCCCCCCCCAGTATCAATAAAAGTATTATGAATAAGAATTTGTTGTTGAGTGTTGCTTCCCTGTGGGACAGGGTCTTCAGAAGAGATTCAAATAGTGTCATCTGCGCAATACATGTTGTTAACGTGTCTTCTTCCAATCCCCATGCCTCATTCTTCTTCATAGAGTCCAGCGTCTCGAATTAATTGCTCAGCATACAGATTGAATAGGTAAAGAGAAAGGATGCAACCCTGACACACACAAATTGAAGAAGAATAAATGAAAACAAGTCCCCCCAAAACCAGAATAGGATCTTGAATGTGTTCCACCTGAATTTAAAAACCACCTTCTGTACTGCAATCCCAGAGGCACATGGTTCGAATCCACCAGATGCTCTGCTGGGGAAGGAGGGACAATTTCCTCCTGTACCAGTCAGATCTGATTTGACGGTACATGCACAACAAATAATAATAAAAAAATTAAATAAATTAAAAAAAAAAACACCTTAATTTTTCCACTAACAACCGAAGATGGTTTGTGGAATGCCCTCAAGAACCTCATCCATGAAGAAAATGAAAGGTCATTACAAAGACAGAGGAGAAAGGCAGGGCTAAGTGGTTATCAGAAGAGACGCTGAAGTTTGCACTGGAAGGAAAAGAAACCAAGAAGACACGGGAAAGGGATTTGGAGGTAAGAGAGCTGAGGAGAAGGCTTCAAAGTGCAGCTTGAAGAAAAAAAGGGGGGGGGGATGAAAATATAAAGCTGAAAAAGGGGCAGTTCAAGAAGACAAAGCATTGTAATGAAATGTGCAAGCAGCTGGAGTTTGAAAACCAAAAGGGAAGAACGTGCATAACATTCCTCAAGGTGAAAGAACGGCAGAACAAATTTCAGCCTGGACTTGCAACCCTGCAGGATTCTGTGGGCAAAACCTTAAACGACGCAGGAAACATCAAAAGGGACAGAAGGAGGGAGCTCTGGTGGCCTAGTGGCAAGAAGCTGCACTGCGATCCCGAAGGTGTGCAGTTCGAATCCATCAGATGCTCTGCTGGAGAAAGAGGGGCAATCTCCTCCTGTGCCAGTCAGGTCCAATTCCACGGTACATGACAACAACAAGGAGGGCGGGCAGCAAAAAAAGAGACAGATGGCATGCGTAGAGTGAATCACTATACCAAAAAGAATCAATCACCACTGAGCCATTTCAGGAAGCAGCACCAATAATTCCTCCTTTGTCTTCCTTATTCACAGTCCAAACTTCACACGTATATGTTATTGTGTGAACAACAGATCTGAAGCCTGTCCTATTCTGTGCCATTCTCACAATCTCTAACACCCTCAAGCCCATTGCCGCAGTTGTAAAGACCACAGCTTGTGTCCGGCACATCTTAGTCTTTGAACTAATAACTTTGCTCTGTAGCACTTTCAAGAGGTCTCACGAAACATGTGGCATGGGAGAGTGAATGAAGGCAGATGGGCTGTTCATAGGGCCACATCCCTTGGAGAGTAGGGGGTGCGGAGAGATGGAGGGAGGGACCTGGTTGGCTGGTTAGAGACCTGCATGAAAATCCTTGAAGCTCATGTGTTTGGATATCAACAGGGCTTCAGAGATGCTCCACCCAATAAAGGTAGGTTGGACCTTGTCAAGATCACAGAAGCCCTCAAAGGAGGTCTGTAGTGACAAGAGTCATTGAATAGGACCTGCTCCACAGTCAGCCCCCACAAGGGGCTCTCCAGCAGGGCCAGTGAGGAAGCGTCAACGCCTTGGGCCGTGTTCCTGGTGAAGAGTATCGAATCTGTAGGGACGGCCAAAAAGGCATTCAAAGAACAAACAGGTCCCCCTTGGAGGAAGTGCGGCCAGGTTGCTCTTAGAGGCAAGGAGGTGCGACCTCATGCTCTGAGTGTGTGGACAGGAGGGGCCCTGGCCCTCGGGAAAAGTCAGCGTGCAAGTGCAAGGTCAAGACACAGTGACTGTAACAATGCGCCTGAGCCCATCTGAGAGGGTGAGAATGACCAGGATAGAGCGAGGGTCAGATCTGTTGTGCCCATGCAGCTGCCATCAACAACACCTAACAGCAACAGTTAACAAAACCCTCCCATCAGGCAAGTCGAGGAAAGGTGTGAAGCGCTTCCGACCTTATCACCCTCCCCAGATGCAATGCTCCCACCGCTCCGAAGCCCCTGGCCCAATAATGAAGCAACACTCAAGAGAGGATTCGTATCTCTAAAATGTTTATTCCTGTGGGGAGGGAGAGAGGGGCGTTGGGCAGGAGTCCTCTTGGGCAGGAGTCCTCCGCTCAGGGCTGTGAAGTTTCAACTGGGCTGGAGAGGGTACTGTTCTCCACATCTTTGACTTGGGACGCTTCAGTCTCCTCATCATGATTGTCAAATAACCACGCCCTGTTTGGAGAGGGGATCATTTTATATCTCTTCCTCCCCAAATCCCAGCTCTCGTCCTCCTCCCTGATCTTTCCCATCCTGATCTCCACGCCCTCCCTCTGCAGGAAAACGACAGGGCTTCCTGCTCTGAGGGGTTCAGAGGAGTCCTGTGCTGGGGGAGGGGGGGACGGGATCAATAATCTTGATCAATAACCTCTCTGTCTGCCCCAGGGTCTTTGCACTAACCTTCCACTAGAAGTCTTCTTCAAAGTTTTGTCTACCTGCTTGGATTTTTCCAAGCCATTCAGACTTCAATGAACCCTTTTTTTCCTGGGAAGAGATCTCCCACCGGGTCTACAGAACACTCCCCCTGGCCCTTGATTGTCCCACCTTTAGCCTCCTGGAGTTTTTAGCTCTGTCTAGATTGATCTTCTGAAAATCCACTTCCCTTGTGCCTCCTCTGCAGATGGAACTGTGAAACAGTTCCCTCCATGGAACTGTGCCTGACACACAGCCATTGCTCATTAAATACTTGATCACAAATGATGCTCAAATCCCATAGCCCCAAAGGAAGCAAAGGTTGGTGACAGCATGTGTGGTGTGCCGGGCACCCTCCAAGTCCTCCAGTTCCCAGCCCCTCACAACACACCAATTTTACAGATGAGCAAACCGTGGCTCACCAGTAGCCTCTGCGTATCTGCAACAAGCCCTCACAGGGAAGTGGAATCTACAACTGGCCTGTGGACGCAGGACTGTCTGACTTCTTGGGCCCTTCACATCCACCAGGCCTGGCTTTGAAATATGACATCCTGAGACAGGGATGTTTCAACCTCTCTGGGCTTTGATGTTCTCAAGTTGTAAATGTTGTAGGACCTTAAACTCTCCTTATAACTTATTTATTTTCAACCTCTGCA
>NW_006400065.1:374667-385430 GCF_000299155.1 Elephantulus edwardii | reverse complement strand
TATATATATATCCCATGTTCCCCAAGATCCCCAAGATTGAGAAGTTGTCTAACCAGATATCACTTTTTTCTGCCTTATCAAACATGAGATCATCAGGGTCAGCTTCTGTTTCATTGATCACAGGATAGCCATCTAGATAGAGGTCCTCTCGGTTGTCTATGACCCTGGAGTCTTCCTGAGGTGGAACCTCTTTGCCAGTGATGTACTGTTGATACAAAGCCTGAGGTATAACATCTAGGATGCTGGAGTTCTCTTGCAGTAGAACCGCTTTGATACTGACGTCTTCTTGAAATGCATCCTCTCTGTTGCCGGGGTCTTTTTGAACTGTAGCCTCTATGGTGCTCAAGTCTGGTTGAAATGCAGCCTCTTTGATGCTGAAGTTTTGTTGAGATGCAGTCTCTATGATGCTGAGGTCTTGTTGAGATGCGGTCTCTACAATATGAGATGTGGTATCTAGGATGCCGGGGGCTTGTTGAGATGCGGTCTCTAGGATGCCGGGGGCTTGTTGAGATGCGGACTCTACGATGCGAGATGTGGTCTCTAGGATGCCAGGGTCTTGTTGAGATGCGGTCTCTGCGATGCTGGGGGCTTGTTGAAGCTCAGCCTCTATGATGCTGGGGTCTTGTTGAGATGCGGTCTCTACGATGCTGGGAATTTGTTGAAGCTCAGCCTCTATGATGCTGGGGTCTGGGTCTGGTTGAGATGCCGCCTCTGTGATGCTGGGGTCTTGTTGAGACTCAGTCTCTGTGATGCTAGGGGCTTGTTGAAGCTCAGCCTCTATGATGCCGGGGTCTTGTTGAGATGCGGTCTCTACGATGCTGGGGATGTGTTGAAGCTCAGCCTCTATGATGTCGGGGTCTGGTTGAGATGCAGCCTCTGTGATGCTGGGGTCTTGTTGAGGCTCAGCCTCTATGATGCTAGGGGCTTGTTGAAGCTCAGCCTCTATGATGTCGGGGTCTGGTTGAGATACAGCCTCTGTGATGATGGGATCTTGTTGAGATTCAGTCTCTATGATTCTGGCTTCTTGTTGAGGCACCGTTTCTATGATGCTGGAGGCTTGTTGTGGTGCAGCCTGGACTGAGACTGGACCTGAGAAAAGGCCAAGGTGGAGGAGGTGAGTGGGACCACAAAATGTTCATTGGGATGGGGTTGGTAGAATAGAAATGCTATCCATAAATGTGATCTTTGTGGGTGATAGTATTAGAAGGCAGGCAACTGAATCCCCTCAACCACGGACACACACCCCTGACCCACTACCCTCGGGCCCCGCCCCACGGCAGCCTAACCAATCTGACAGCCAATCCTGAAACAGGAGAGTGTTTATGTCATTGGTTACTAGGACACCCTTGGGCAGTTGTGTTCCCTGCGGCACAGCAACTTGGCGAATTTCCAAACCCACTGGTGGGGGTGGGAATGGTGAGTCCATGAAGCCACAGAAACAGGGCACAGAGGAGACCCCAAGAGTTCTCAAAGCTCCTCTAGAGGTGGACCCAAGACGTGTGCTCAACTTCGTGCTTCCAAATGCCAAACTCCCAAGGCCTCCTGCCTCGTATTTACCTTCCAGAACCATCAGGAGAAACACTGCCAGGACCAGGAGCTGCCGTTGGGGCTTCATGGTGCAGCAGGACCCCCTGGAGAGAGAGAAGGCGGAATGCGGTGGTAGGAGAAGCCCTCCTTCCTCCACCACACCCCTTGATCCCCCTACTGAGTTCATGAAGTATTCCTCCCAGAGTCCCCAACACTCACCTGAATGAGATGTCACAGGGAGATGGAGAGGTTGCAGCCCTTGGTGCTTTTATCAGTCTGCAAAGGGGGCTGGCCAGACAATTTCTCCCTCCCCTCCAGTTTCTCCACTCATCTTTCCTTCTCTCCACCCATTTCTTCAGGCAAAGGAGCCCAGCCACGTTCCCAAGATCCGGAAGCATCTTCTGTTCCATGTTATCACCTCCAAATCTCCGTAGACGTTGAGATGTCCTCAGATGTCCCAACACAGGGCACAGCTCGCCTCCCTCTCCCCGAGGTCTTCTCCCTTCTGTGGGTTCTCTCCTTCCCCATACCCGTCTCCCAGACCTTTTGGGGGTTTTAACTCTTCTTTTTCAGGTTTTGATGTCCAGCTCTGTGCACACTTCACTAGAACCCTTGGCTTTGTCTTCTTAAGCTGTCCTGTGACAGTTTCTATTCAGCCTTCTTACCTCAGCATTCCTTCCCCTTGTTTTGTCTTTTTTTTTTTAAATTCCAGTTCAAGTTTAGAATCTCATCTGACATCCGTTTTGGTCTTTTCTCTCTTCTCTGTCTTCACAATGACCTTTTTGTTTTCTTCCTGGATAATGTCCTTCAAGCCATCCCACAAAATTAGTGTTCAGTGCCTCCAATCTATTCTTAAGACAGTTTTTCAATTCAGTTGGGACACATTCAAGGTCATTTGTTGGTTTTCATGGACTTGTTCTCATTTGCTCAGCTTAAATTTGTGTCTTTCAGGGTTGTATCCTTTCTCCAAACCTATTCGATCTGTATGCTGAGAAAGTGATTCGAGAAGCTGAACTCTGTGAAGAAGAATGTGGCATCAGGATTGGAGGAAGACTCATCAACAAGCTGCATATGCAGATGGCATAACCTTGTTTTAAGAAAGTGGAGACTTAAAACACTTACTGAAAAAGTTCAAAGACTCCAGCCCTTAATGAGGATTACATCACAACATCAGGAATACAGAAGTTCTCGTTGCTAGACCAACTGGCAACATCATGTTGTTGTTGTTGTTGTGTGCCATCAAGTCACCTACGACTCATAGCGACCCTATGTACAACAGCCCTAAACCCTGCTCTATCCTGTGCCAATCGCACTGTCTCCAACACACCTACCCCCATAACCCCAGTCACTGAATCAATTCACTTCAACATCATGATAGATGGAGGAAAGATTGAAGTTGTCAACGATTCATTTTAGTTGGATCCACCATCAACATCCACAATAGCAGCATTCCAAGAAATCAAAAGATATGTTATACTGAGGCACTAGACCTCTCCAAAGTGCTAAGAAGGAAGGATGTCAGTTTAAAAGTTAAGGTGCATGTGATTGAAGCCAGAGCATTTTCAATTGCTTCGTATGAATCTTGGACTATGATTAAAGGAAGACTGAAGAAAAATTAATCCCTTTGAATTGTGGTGTTAGAGAAGAGTATCAACTATAAAATGAACTCCAAAAAGAGCAAACAGCCTACCAACAAATGAATGGATAAAGAAGCTGTGGTATGTTCACACAATGGAATACTATGCAGCACTGAAAAACAAGGCACTCATGCAAAATAGATGACCCTGGAGGACATTATGCTGAGTGAAACATCTCAGTCACAAAAGAACAAATACTGCATAATGCCACTGTTAAAAAACAAGACTGAGGGGGAGCTCTGGTGGCCTAGTGGCAAGGTGCTGCAACTGCAGTCCCAGAGGCGCACGGTTCGAATCCACCAGATGCTCTGCTGGGGAAGGAGGGGCAATCTCCTCCTGTACCAGTCAGACCTGATTTGATGGTACACACACACACACACACACACACACACACATACACACACAATAAATAAATAAATAAAAGACTGACATGGGGGTTGAGGAGAAACTGAGAAAAGAGGGGATAAATAATGTACACTAAATTGAAACAGAAAAGAATATATGATTAGATATTACTTGCGTGACAACAGTCCATAATAGGAGGTGCGTGGCAAAGGGGACTGGGGTGGGGGAGGGAGGAAATTGTGTAAGAAAGGAAGATTTTTTTAAGAGAAAAGCAAACTGGTGAGAGATGTAGGGAGGAAACTGTGCAACAACGAATGAATGGAAATCCAAGTTTTCTATAAACTTTTGTTAAGATAAAAAAAATGGGGAGGAAGAACAAAAGAACAAATCTGTCTTGAAGGAGTCTTCCTTAGAAGCAAGGATGGTGAGACTCCATCTCACTGACCTTTGGCACAGTTTCAGGAGAAATCAGCACATGGAGAGAGAGATGTCACGCTGGGAAAGGTCACTGACTGAGAGGAAAACCCCCAAGGAGATGAAGTGACACAGTATGGTGGGTTTGAGTAGGACAGAGATCGTGGGGGGGGGGGGAGGTAGAGTGGGCAGGTCTATTGTTAGATCTGTTGTTAGGGGGTCACTATGAGTTACTTTGCTGGTGTGTCCCTTCCAGTCAGAATCAACTCATAGCTGACACTCCAGCGTGTTCACAGACAATAAATTGCATTGAAGGAGGATCTCCATCCTTCTCCCACAGAGCAGCTGGTGGATTCAAACCATGTACCCTTGAGGTTGTAGTACATATTCTTACCACTAAGCCCCCAGAGCTCCTACGAGGCAGAGGCACATTTAACAACATAAGTTGTTAACAGCGTAAGTTCATAAGTTGGCCACAAGTGGACTCCAACATGGGGTTTGGAGTCCCTGGGTCATGAAATAGTTAACACATGGAGGCTGCCAAGGGTCAGCCAGTTTGAGGTAACCCCGAGGCAACTCGGAGAAAGAACTCAGCCTCCTGACTTCGAAAAAAACCAGCTGTTGGAAATGCTGTGACAATCCCTGACACATAGCTGGAGGCTATTAGCTACACCAAAGACAACTGCTTCAGGAAGAAGGGAATAATCTCTTCTCTTGGAAAGTCTAGAACGGAGAAGCAGACAGTGCAGAGCAACTTATTATCAGGTTGGGGAGTCCAGGTCCTCCTCCACTTCCCAGTTGAGTGATGGGGACAAGTGATTTTATCGATCACGTGTTTAATGACTTCATCAGCCCCCTTCACATGATTCCCCAAAGGATTCTTTTTTGGAATCACTTGGTTCATGACCAAGATCAAAGATGACCGCTTTCAATATGGGTTACATCTCAACATCAAGAGAACAAAAATCCTTACCCTTAGACCCATAGGTAACATGATATATGGTGAATGATTGACACTGTCCATGAATTCATTTTACTTGAATCCATACTTGACAGCAGTGTTAATAACTGTCAAGAAATCAAAAGACCTGTTATATGAGGAAAATCTGTCAAGGTCTCCTTAAAGTCCTAAAGAGCAAGAATATGAGTTTGAAACTAATGTGATGTGTGTCTGGTTCAAGCCATAGTATTTTTCAATTGCTTCCCATGCAAGGTCTAAAAGTTAGACACTGAATAAGGATGACAACAGAATTCATGCCTTTGAGCTGTAGTGTTGGAGAAGAGTGCTGAATAGTCCACTGGGTGCCAAAGAACAATCAAATCTGCACTCTGGGAGTGCGATCAGAGTATTATTAAATGCAAGGATGGTCAAACTTTGAACTCAGCCTCACATACTTTGGACACACTGTTAGAAAGAGACTGTCCTCTGTCCTCTGTGGGCTCTATAATTCCCTTACACCCGTCTCCCAGACTCACGGGTGAGTTCTAGCCCAGAGAGAACTATCCCCCAATTCACCCTACCCTCTACATCTTCAGACCCCCTCTCCTCTCTCCTCTCCCCTCTTCCCCTCTCCCCCTCTCTACTCTCTCTCTCTTCTCTCTCTCTCTCCTCTCTCTCTCTCCTCTCTCTCTTCTCTCTCTCTCTTGTCTCTCTCTCTCTCCTCTCTCTCTCTCCTCTCTCTCTTCTCTCTCCACTCTCCTCTCTCTCTCTCTCTCTCTCTCTCTCTCTCTCTCCCTCTCTCTCTCTCTCCCTTTCTCTTTCATTCACTTTTCTCAAACATTCTCTGCTTACACAACCTTTTCTGGGTCCCTCAATCTCCCCTTTACACCTTAACTCTCTAGTTTCCATCTCTCTTTCGTTTTTCTTTCTTGGTGTCTTGCTGTGTACCATTGAATTGGAACTGACCCATAGCAGACCCTCCGGTGAGTTTTCAGAGGCAGTATGTTGATAGTTGTAGAGGGGTTTCAGGCCTTTTGCTCATAGGGTCGCTGTGAGTAATTCTCGATTCGAAGGCAATCAACAACAACAACAATAAATCTCACGGGGGGAGGTTATCCAACTTTCTCTTGTAGAGCAGCTGGTGGATTTGAACGATGTACCTTTGTGTTGGCTCGCTCTCTTCCAAACTAGCTTTTCTTGCTCCTCTGCCTGCATCAATCAGTTCCTTCTGCAGACCTCCTTCAAAGTGTCCAAGCCTCCTTTTTTGGGTAGAGGACCTTTACAGGCATGTTGAAACCCAAAATCAGCAGATTTGCCCTGAATAGCCCATGGATTACCAAAAGAACAGATATATGCAGCCAGAGCGCTCCTTAGAGGTAAGAATGACAAAGCTTTATCTCACATACTTTGGACATGTTGTTAGGAGAGGCTGTTTCTTGGAAAGGGACATCATGCTTAGAAAGGTGGAGGGTTGGCAAAAGAGGGGAAGAGCTACAGCGAGATGGATCGACCCGGTGTCAGTGGGCTGAAATGTGTCAGGAATGACAAGGAGGCACAGGTTAGGACAGGGTCCAGGTCTGTGGTTCATGGGGTCACTATATACTACCCTCCACTTGACGGCACCTAACACAACATGTGGCATGGGAGAACGAATTAAGGCAGGTAGGATGCTTATAGGGCTACATCGCTTGGAGAACAGGGGAGCAAAAGGATTGAGTTGGGAACCCTGGCGAGTGATTGGAGAGCCACATATGGGGAGACTTGCATATTAATAAGAACTATATCAGTCAATGCATAAACCCCAAAAGAGAGAAACCCAGATAGAAGTAGAAAAGGTAGTTCCCTTAACGTGACTTCTTTTGTTCAAGAAGACGCCACTATGTCAACTGTTCTCGTTACAGACTTCTGTCATGAAGAGGAAGAGAGCTGGGGTAGCCAAATGATAAGAAGTTGTGCTGCTAATCCCAAGGCGTGGGATTCAAATCCACCAGCCGCTCTGTGGGAGAAAGGTGGACAGTCTCCTGGGCCATTTAAAAAGTCTCTGAAAACCCACTGGAGGGTCAGCTGGCTTCAGCTTGATGGCACACAACAACAACAACATCAGCAGGAGGACAGCACACATCTGATGGGCGTCTGGTGACTGCTGGGCTTTCAGGAAGCAGCGGCTGGGGAAAGTGACGGGAGCTGACAGGGATTTACAAGGCTGAGTTGATCAGAGACACGTTACCAATTTACAGGCATGGTGGCTGGGCTGTCTATTCATAACCTTCTCTCCAAGCCCAGGTTTTGACATGTGGGCAGAGAGTCTGGAAGGACGGAAGCGTTTATTTATTCCTGTCAAGGGTTTATCGTTCAAATGGTTTTCCTAGCCGTTGACTTTGACTTTGACTTTGCCACATGGCGAGGTTGGAACATACAAACACGGTATATTCGTCTATTCACAAGGGGACTGGCTGGTCTCATTGTCATTCTGCTAGCTTTAAATTGAATATGTTCAGAAATTTGGGAATCTCAACACCAGCAAGGAAGAGGAAGCCGTGAGTGTCCTGTAGGGCCTGAGCTTCCCATGTTCCAGTCAGACCGGAATCTACATACAAGCAACAGCTGCCTCAGCAGAGAACATGAGACAGCTGACCTGGGCCTGCTGCCCTGAGGAACTGGACCCAGAGGCTTTGTTTGCTCGAGAACTGAGGGCAGATGCCTTTACTGACAGGACGAAGAGAACTTTGTAACACTGACCTAAGCCATGAGGCTGAAGATCCACGGGCCTGTGACCATGCTTGCGAAGCTGTCTGGGCTGAGAGATTGTATCCTGCTGCCTCTTCCCTAAATAAGCCCCTTAATTGTGCGTATGATTCTGTGAAGTCTGTGTGGACATTGTAACAGATTTCTGACCCTGTAGAACAATACAGTTGACAATACAGTTGGTGTTGGAGTTAGAAGAAAGAGGTGCAAGAGCCTGGGAGACTGTGCCTGACCTTATAGGAATTAGTTTAGGACTGTGGGTGTTGTGGATGAGGACAGTTGCCTTTTGTGGCATTAAGAGAAGTCAGGCTAGCAATGAAGGAATGAAAACCCAAAATCCCTGTAAATGTTCAATAAAACTAATAAAATTTAATAATTTTTTTTTTAAAAAAAGAGAGAAGTCAGGCTCAGCCCTCCATGTGGTGCCAACGCTCGTTTTACAAAGGTCAGTCCAACCTTCCTTCTCCTCCAGCTTCCCTGGATCATAGTTGGGCAGGTGTAAATCAAGACCTTGAGGGAGGTATTGCACTCCACCCTCAGGGAATTAGTGGTGGTAGATTAAAGTAGAGGGAGGGAGAAGAAGTAATGGGACGTGACCTCAGAGACAGCTGGTCAGGGGATCAAGTAGTATTGAGGTGATAAACAGAAATCTTCCTCTATCCTGGGCCATGCCCCCAATCTGTCGTATTCAAGCCCATTATAGGCACGGTGTCAATCCATCTCGCAGAAGGTCTTCCTCTCTTCCACTGACCCTCCACCGCTCCTATCATGAAGTCTTCCCCCCACCCCACCCCCTATTACCCCTCCTGACCACATGCCCAAAGTATGTGAGACCAAGTTTCTTTCTCTCTCCTTTCCTGTCAGAAGCACCTTGGTTACACTTTCTCCTAAGCTGACTTGTTCAATCTTTTCCCTACTTACTCACACGCATCAGGTCAGAACTGATTCACTCGTTGTCATGGGGCAGAAGTGATTCATAGCTGACCCTCCAGTGGGTTTTCAGGGGCTGCATTTCACTAGCACAGGAGGATACTACCCGTCTTTCATCTGTGGGGCTGCTGGTGGATTTGGACCACCAGGGAGGCACTGCAGTTGTTGTTGTTGTTGTTGTTAGGTGCCGTCAAGGCCACTACAACGATAACAACCCTATGAATAGCAGATCAGAACCTTGTTCTATCCTACATCATCTTCTGACGTCTGCTATGTTCAAGCCCACCCCTCTCATTGAGGGTCTTCCTCTCTCCCCCTGACCCTCTACTTTTCCTAGGATGATGTGTTTTTCCACAGACTGGCCCCCTCCTGACAACCAGCCCAAAGTACATGAGGCGAAGTTTCACCAGCCTTGTCTCTAAGGAGCACTCTGGTTAAAACAGCCTTGTGGAAGCAGGAGCGGCATCCACTTTCTAAACCACACGCCTCTGGAAACTCTATGAACTTGGAGAAACAGCGATAACTATGGAAAGGAATTAGGGGTTTTTTTTGTTCAGGGTCACTATGAGTCATGTTTGACTCGACAGCAATCAACAGCAACAACAACAATAATCCAAACTAGTAGATTCCAAGTAGAATGACCCGCAATCTTAAAAAGAAAAAAGAAAAAAGAATCGACCCGCAAAACTACAACTTATTGCCGCAGGATGAATGGTATGTAAGTCTTTAATATAAAAGTTCATAATTTTGCCTTTAAATTTAGTGAGAAATAAAAGATTGTTGTTGTTGTTGTTGTTGTTATGTGCCGTCGAGTCGCCAGCGACTCATAGCGACCCTATGTACAACAGCCCTAAACTCCGCTCTGTTCTGTGCCAGTCGCACTGTCTCTGACACTCCCATCCCGATTATCCCAGTCACTGAATCAATCCACCTCATAGAGGGCCTTCCTGTCCTACGCCGTCCCTCCACCCTCCCAAGCATGATGTCCCTCTCCAAGGACCGGTCTCTCCTCACAACATGTCCAAAGTATGTTAGACGGAGCCTCAGAATCCTTGCCTCCAAGGAGCCACCCGGTTTAACCCTCTCCAGGATGAATCTGTTTGTTTTCCTAGCAGTCCATAAAACAGACTTGTCTGTTCTTTCCGTGGTTGGCATGACTTTTTTTTTTTGGCTCATGAGATATTCAGTGCTCCTCTCCAACACTGCGATTCCAAGGCATCAGTTCTTCTTCTGTCGTCCTTATTCATTGTCCAGCTTTCAGGTGCATGTTGTGGCATTTGTAGGCTGAGATTTGTGGGACTTCCTGGGGCAGGACAGAGGCTAGGCGAGACTCCTCCAGAGGCCAGGGAGTATTTGAAACACAGCTACCTCAACCTTCATGGGTAAGGCCACAGTCTCTAGGATCTCAAAGAGTGAGAGCAAGGCGTTTGGAGTTCTGAGGGGTGGAAATATAGTTTCCTAGATTTCAAAGAGTTAGCCCTTTGCCAACCCAGTTCTGGAGTGTGAGGCAACCTTTAGGATGGAGCTGTGACGTGGAGCTGAGTGAGAAGTTCATATTTGAAGGAGTAAAGGAATGGGGTCTGCCAGGACCAGAAAGGTTGGGGTCAAGATTGAGTTAGACTCTGGAACACTTATTCACTGTTGGTGGCAGTGTAAAATGGTGCAACCACTGTGGAAGGCGGCGTGGTGCTTTCTCAAAACGTTGCAAATAGAGATACCATTTGACCCAGCAATTCCACTACTGGGAATATACCCCAAAGAGACCATAACTGACACCCAAGCAGATATATGCATGCCCATGTTTATCGCGGCTCTGTTCACAACAGCAAGGAGTTGGAAACAACCTAGGTGCCCATCAACAAACTAATAGAGAAGCTGTGGTATATTCACACAACGGAATACTACGCTGCATTGAAAAACAAGGAACTCATGCAATATTATTCGGAGGACATTATGCTGAGTGAAATATCTCAGTCACAAAGGAACAAATACTGCATAGTGCCACTGTTGTAAAACGGGACTGACATCGGGGTTGGGAAGAGATTGAGAGAGATGGGTTCAATAATGTATATTGCATTGAAACAGATGAGGGAGAAAACTACTTAAAAGGGATATGTGATTAGGTATTATTGTCATGACAGGAGTCCAGAACGAAGGCTGCATAGTGGAGTGGCCTGGGGGGAGAGATTGTAAAACAATGAAAGAATTTTACTTTTCAAAGAGAA
>NW_006400065.1:372815-374301 GCF_000299155.1 Elephantulus edwardii | reverse complement strand
TCAGAGGCATGCATTAGTTACAAATTTTATTTTAAAAAGAAAAGATTAAAAAAAAAAGAAAAGACTGAGTTAGACTAGGAGAATGGCGTCCTCCAAAGCTGAGGAAGCAGAGTCCTTCTCCCAGCGAGGAGCCTCCTCCCTGATCATGAATGTGGCTGAGACCCAGAGCCTGGAGGGCAGGGCTGCTGCCTGGACGATTCTGGTAAACCTCGAGGGCCGAGGTAAGGTGTTGTGCTGGGTGTTTGCCTTGCTTGGTGCCCACATCCCATTTCTCCCACTTGGAAATCTCTACTTGATACTTACTGGTGACATGATTGTGCTTTAGAAGCAAATAACTTACATTCTTTTTTTCCTTTTTTTAATTATTATTTTTGTGTGCGTCTACCATCAAATCAGATCTGACTGGTACAGGAGGAGATTGTCCCTCCTTCCCCGGCAGAGCATCTGTATAACTTACATTCTTGATTCTAGATGAAGAGGAATTTTGCCCCAGAGCAGAATTTGGCTTGGAGTTGATTTAAGATGCTTGTAAAGATATGATGGAGTGAGTGTGATTTGCAGGTGAGACGGACATAGATGTTGGAGGCCACAGAGTGAGATGTCATGGGTTGAGTTGTGTCCTCACAAAATACATATGTCCCTCTTGGGGTGGGGAGGGAGAAAAGTGCAGCAAAAAATGAATGGAAACCCTAAGTCAATGTGAACTTTCATTAAAATTAATTTAAAAAAGAATTAATGAAGAAATACACTTGGCCTTATCTGCAAAAGACTTATCTGCATGATCCTTTGGTTTTGTTTTGTACTTCCTTATGATTTTAATTTACCTTCCTTGTAATTCTTAGTAAATAAATACTCAGAGAAGGGTGAGCTCTGGTAGGCTAGTGGCAAGAAGGTGTACTGCAATCCCAGAGATGCGTTGTTCGAATCTGGAGAAGGAGATACAATCACCTCCTGTACCAGTCAGATCCGATTTGACTGTACACACACACAAAATAATAAATACTCAGAAAAGCGTGGCTTGGGGCCTTCAGTCATGGGAACTGCTGGACCCTGTTTTTCATGCTCTTTAGTCTATCTAAAAAAAAAATAGGGGAGCTCTGGTGGCCTAGTGGCAAGGAGCTGCAACTACAATCCCAGAGGCACACAGTTTGAATCCACCTGATGCTCTGCCAGGGAAGGAGGGACAATCTCCTCCTGTACCAGTCAGATCTGATTTGACGGTACACTCACACAAAAAAAATAAAAGAAAAGAAAAAAAAGAAAAAATAGTTCTAAGAGTTTAAAACAATTCTCTTTAGCTGACATCCAAGCAGATATATGCACACCCATGTTTATTACAGCTTTGTTCACAATAGCAAGGATTTGGAAACAACCTAAGTGCTCATCGACAAACGAATGGATAGAGAAGCTGTGGTATATTCGCACAATGGAATACTATGCTGCATTAAAAAACAAGGAACTCATGCAATATTATTCAAAATGGTTG
>NW_006400065.1:369326-372215 GCF_000299155.1 Elephantulus edwardii | reverse complement strand
GGCAATTGGACAATTAAAACAGACATTCAGATGGTGGGGAAGAAGAACAAACTGGGGAGGAGGGTAGAGAGAATGGTGCAGCAATGAAGGAATGAAAACCCAAAATCCCTGTGAATGTTCATTAAAACTAATAAAATTTAATAATTAAAAAAATTCTCTTCAATGTTCTTCCAAAATTTTATAGTACTATATCAAAAAATACCTTCTTGATTTCATCACTCAGATGTCCCCTAAAATTCTCAAATAAATCTGCATGAACTGTTTAAAAAAAATACATATCTCTCTTGCTCACTGACATCAAGTCAGAATTGACTCATAGTGGATCATCAGCTGCTTTTTAGAGGCTGTAAATCAGATGGGAGGAGATTGCCTATCTTTCTCCTTGGAGCAGCTGGTGGATTCGAACTGTGTACCTTAGGGTTGGCAGTGCAGATCCTTACCCAGTAGGCCACCGGAGCTCCCTAAGATATATATATATATATATATATATATATATATACACACACACATATATAATGATATACTATGGAAGCTGTGTAATGATCTACCATGTGTTCTGGTAAATCAAACAGTTGTGAGAGGATTAAGGGTAAAAGAAACCCTCCTTAATCTCACCAAATCCCTAAATTATAATAAGAGGGAGCTCCTCTAGACTGTGGCCTGTGATGCTTGTTACCTCACTAAAGACAGAAGGGGAGAAAATGAGCCAGCAGGGGGATCCCTTAGTGCCATCAAGAAGTGATTGCCAGGGGAGCTCTAGTGGCCTAGTGGCAAGAAGCTGCACTGTAATCCCAGAGGCATACAGTTTGAATCCACCAGATGCTCTGCTGGAGAAGGAGGGGACAATCTCCTCCTGTACCAGTCAGATCAGATTTGATGGTACACACACACACACACACACACACACACAATAATAATAATAATAACTTTTTTAAAGAAAAAGAAAAGAAGTGATTGCCAGGAATGGGGTTTGTTATTGGACGCAGGTCCCAGACCAAGGAAATTCCATGATACCTGAGCAGTCCAGCATCCATGGAGTTTTCCAGGAAATGCGAGGCCTGCAGATGCTTAAGGGGAAAAAGGACTTTCCTCCACAAACTCCACAGAGAGAGGACTTTTCACCGGAAGCTGAACCCTAACTTTGGACTTCCGGCCTCCTAAACTCTTGTGATTCTTGACGTAGATTCGGGCACCATTTGAGTTCTCTCTGGCCATTCAACCAGCCAAGTAGCTCTGCTTGGCAGGTCCAGGCAGACCCGCAGCCATTCACCTTCAGGAAGTTGTTGTTGTTGTGGTTGTTGTTGTTGTTTGCTGTCAAGTCCAGTAGCACTCAGTGACTCTATGAACAACCAATCTTGAACACTGTCCTATCCCGTGCCGTCCTCACACTTTTTGGCAGGTGCAAGCGCATTGCAGAAGCCATGCTGTCAATCCATCTGCTTGAGGGGCTACCTGTCTTTAGATGACTCTCCACTTTTTCAAGCATCATGTCCCACTCCAAAGAACAGAACATGCCCGAAGCATGGGACACAAAGCTTCAGCTTCTTTGCCTCCAAGGAGCTCTCTGGCCGCGCTTTCTCTGAGAAAGCGTGTACGTACCTTCAGGAAGCATGTGAGGGAAAACACATGTAAGCTTGTAAGATGCGGACACTCAGGCAAGAGCAAACGGGGCAGTTGCCCCTCCGTTTTGCAAGGGGAGCTGAGAGCATACTTAAAGCTTTGCTGAAAATACCCCAGTGCCGCCTAGTTAAAGCTGAAACTTGGGATCCTGGTAACCATGGCTCAGAGAAGCACAGAGGGAATTCTTCCACCATCCCCTGCCTAGACCACCAGGCAGCTGCAGAACCCATCCTGCAAACTTTCCTAATCGGCAGTCATGCACTTAACCTGACCAGGATCCTTCTCGGCTTCTGTGGGCCTTCCGGTCACGCTAATACACGGTAGCTGCCACCAGCCTCATCTTAGGATAATTTACCTTTCAGGACCTTCTGTTTGCCAGTCTATTGGTCTGTTTCAATGTCACGCTGATGGCTATTCTCATCCTGGAATGGTTTGTCTTTGTCCTGTTTAAAGCTTAATAAAGGGTCTCTCAAGGGAGCTCTGGTGGCCTAGTGGCAAGACACTGCACTGTAATCCCAGAGGTACGCGGTTCGAATCCACCAGATGCTCTGCTGGAGAAGGAGGAGGCAACCTCCTCCTGTACCAGTCAGATCTCATTTGACAGTACATGTAAAAAATAATACAATAAAAATTTAAAAAAATAAAGGGTCTCTCTCAAGTGGCCTAGGGAGTCAGGAGTTGTGCTACTGACTTAAAAACAGGTGATTCCGACCCGCCAGCTGCTGTGCGGGAGGAAGGTGGGCACAGTCTCCTCCCGTGTGATTTACAGCCTCCGATAACCCACCAGTTCCGTCTTGATGACAATGAGTTCAGTTGAGCTGACAGAATATGTCTCAATCCTGGGGTCTACGTCCCCTAGTGCATTGCCAGGAAGTGGACCCTGACTCTTGGTGACCCCGAGGGAGCAAAAGAGAACTGATCACAGTGTTGCCAAGACTGTGACCCCAGAAGCAGATCCCAGGTCTTCCTTCCTAGTTCAGTCCGTGAATAGTTCGCACTACCTGAGGACACCTTCTAAGATAAGAAGGTGCGTTTGACAGATGGGGAGACTGAGGAGCAGTCAAGGACCCTTGGTGAGATTAATCAGAACTGGCTTTGACTGGGAGCTCTGGTGGCCTAGTGGCAAGGAGCTGCAACTACAATCCCAGAGGCACACGGTTCGAATCCACCAGATGCTCTGCCGGGAAAGGAGGGACAATCTCCTCCTGTACCAGTCAGATCTGATTTGACGGTACACGCACACAAAAATAATAAAATAAAATAAAAAAT
>NW_006400065.1:344785-369140 GCF_000299155.1 Elephantulus edwardii | reverse complement strand
ATATTCATTAAAACCAATAAAATTTAATAATAATTTAAAAAAAAGAAAGAAACAGAGAGAGAGGGAAAAAAAGGGGAACTTCGGTGATCCAAGAGATCACTAAGAAACTGGGGAGGAGGCAATCTTTGTCCTCCCCTCCCATCTTCAGACTCCAGCCTTGTCCCTTCAGCCCCACATCCCACCCCGTTGCCTCACTTCCAGCCTGTATTCTAGAAATTACCTTCCCCAGGCCCTTGCTCCACTCTCCTGGCCTGATGGGGCTGCAGTGAGATGAGACACCCTGTCTACTACTCAGATGTCTCCCTGGAATTCCTTCAGGAGCTCACAGACTCTCTAAGGGACACTGTTGTTGCACAGTTCCTTACGCACTAGGCCACCAAAGGTCCCCTTTTGTCATTAGGTGCCGTCGAGTCGAGTACGACTCATAGCAACCCTATGAACAACAGATCAGCTCTGAACCCTGTCCTATCCTGTGCCGTCCTCACAATCTCTGACACAAACTCATTGCTGCAGTCACTGTGTCAGCCCACCTGGATGAGGGTCTTCCACTCCTTTGCCGACCCCTCTACCTTTCCAAGCATGAAGATGCTTCTCCTAGAAATAACCTCTCCTAGCAACATGCCCCAAGTATGTGAGATGAAGCTTCCTCATCCTTGCCTCCAAGGAGCACTGCCCTAGCCCCCTGCCCCAGGCCCTGCTACGCACAGTCATCCCGCGCACATTGACTCGGGTGACCTTATAGGACAGAGCAGAACCTCTACATGTGGAGTATGTGGTGAGTTCGAACCACTGACCATTTAGTTAGCATCCAAATGCCCTAAGCACTGTGCTATAGGGCTCCTTAGGCAAGACACAAGGGCTACATCAGACTCAATTGCTCTTTGCCGGTGACGTGCCCAAGCTAAGAAAGCGGAAGTCGCTGCATCTGCACAGCCAAGGAACATTCTAGTGTGTTTTCCAAAGATCCACTTATTTGTTCTTTTAATATGATCGTCAGAGGGTGATAAATGCTCCAAAGGACGTCAGATGAAGAGATAGAAGAGTGATGGAGGGACAGTGTGGCGTGCAGGGAGCTGTGACATTCGAACAGATAATCCACGGAGCAGAGAGAAGAGAGCGCTAGGGAGTGGTCCCCACAAGGGCGGCCGGGAGTCAGAATCAGAGCCCACAGCCTGGGGGAACGGGGACACTACCTCACGGGCATCTTGTGAATCTTCACTGTGCTGAGGATTTTTAGATTTGAGGGGTTTTTTTTTATTGTTGTTTTTGTTTTTCACATCTACTATCGTTAGGGAGTTCTGGTAGCCTAGTGGAAAGAAAGGATTGGTGGAAGATCAACAATCTGCGTTATGCAGATGACACAACCCTGCTTGCTGAAACTGAGGAGGACCTGAAGCGCTTGCTGCACAGGGTCAAGGACTGCAGCCTTCAATATGGACTGAGGCTCAATGTCAAGAAGACAAAGATTCTCACCACTGGACCAATTAGCAGCATCAGGATGGATGGTGAAGAGATTGAGATTGTTCACAGCTTTAGTCTGCTTGGCTCCACAATCAACACTCTTGGCACCAGCAGCCAGGAAATTAAAAGACGTATCGCGATGGGAAGGTCTGCTGTTAGGGGCACTCAAGAGCAATGGTGTGTCTGTGGAGACTAAGGTGCATCTGGTACAGGCCATGGTCTTTGCAATCACTTGTTATGCGTCAGACGCATGGACAGTGACCAAGGAGGACAGAAGGAGAATTGATGCTTTTGAGCTTTGGTGTTGGAGAAGAGTGCTGAGGGTACCATGGACTGCTAAGAGAACAAACAGATTCATCCTGGAGAGGGTTAAATCTGGCTGCTCCTTGGAGGCAAGGATTCTGAGGCTTTGTCTGACATACTTTGGTCATGTTGTAAGGAGAGACCGGTCCTTGGAGAAGGACATCATGCTTGGGAGGGTGGAGGGCAGGCGCAGGAGGGGAAGGCCCTCTGGGAGAGGGATTGATTCGGTGACTGGGGCAATTGGGATGAGTGTATCGGAGACAATGAGATTAGCACAGGACAGAGCAGAGTTTAGAGCTGTTGTACATAGGGACACTACGAGTCACAAGCAACTCGACAGCACATAACAACAACAGTGGAAAGAAACTGCACTGCAATCCCAAAGCCACATGGTTCGAATCCACCAGCTGCTCAGTGGGAGAAGGGGCAATCTCCCCTGCGACTTAGCTAGCGTTTGCTTTATGGTCAGGAATTGCCCGGCCTCTGAAAACCCGCTGGAGGATCAGGTTCAGTTCCGAGTCAAGGGTACACAGCAATAATGCTATCATTATTCATTTTGACAGATGTCACGTAGACCTCTGGTGAGGTAAGTACATAGACATTCGGCTGCTTACCCAAAAGGCCTCACCTGTGTGGCTGTGAAGCGGAAAGCTGCGTGATCCCCTCCAGTGCGATTGATGGCTGCAAAAAATTCCTCTGGAGGGTCAGCTGTGAGTTCGTTCCTACTTCGTGGCAATGAAGAGAGCTATTCCTGAGCCCTCTGGGCCCTGTTCAGCTCAAGACTGAGCCGTGACCACAGCACCAGCCCTGCCTTTCCAGGGCTTGCAGTAAAGAGGGTGAGACAGAGCTGTCTCTCCCCACACAACGTTGACCCAGTGAGCACAGAGCCAAGACAGAGGCAGCTGAACCAGAGTAGAGATCATGGAGGGCTGCCTGGAGGAGGTGACCCTGTCCACCTCCTTTAGGACTCAGGCTCAAGTCCTAGTTCCCCCTCTTCCTTATCCCTTCCCTTAGCCAGTTAAAGTGTCATGTGCATGCAGGCGAGAAAACCAAACATATCTGGGGAGCTGTCTGGGTGATATGGGGCCACCCAAGTTGGGGTGAACTGGACAGCAACTGGCTGGCTTGGAGCCTAGGGGTGATGGAAAGGGTTACCAGAGTGGGCGGCTAGCTGAAGGTGGGTGGTTGCATCTGAGTAATTAGCCTGCCTTTGAAAACCCGTTGGGGAGCAGAGCTCTGCTCTGACACATGACGTCACCAGGAGTTAGACCCTGAAATGACAACTAAGGAGAGAAAAGATTCTTGAGTTAGGAAGACCAGTTCAGGAGAGCTTGGCAGAGCGCGGGAGCGCAGGGGCGCGGGGTGGTGGTGGTGGTGGGGGGGCTTCCAGCCACAATCCTCCTCCCGCTGTGTACAAGTGTCATGACCTCTGTGGGCTCCAGTGACCTCAAGGTGCCAATAAAGCCTCGCTCCCACTCTTCCCCAGAGGATTCTTTCTGAGATCAGGAAGTTAACACATTCTGGGCATTTTTTTAGGGCAAGCCATATATTACCCAATACATTTCAGATTCTGGGCCTCCCTTATTTCTCTTCTGTCCCCACCCTATCCTGGAACCCCGTGTCACACAATAGAGCAGTCCTGAGAGAAGACATTTAGAAAGCTTTTATTTTTAAGTGCAGGATCTAGAGGCCTCATGGCGGAGACCTGGGCTCAGGGCTCAGGAGTTCCCTGGTGGTCCGAGGAGGGGTCTTTGGGGGGAAGCGAATGGTCTCTGTGCTGTCCTAGATCCTTGTGTTGTTCCACTGTTGCTTCAAGCTTGAGATACTTCTCAACCTCTCTAAGTGCGGGGTTGCCTTTTTGGCTTTTAAATGTAGAGCACTCCATTTCATCTCTAAATGTGGGGTGCCTCAGTCCCTTTCTGATTGGGAGAGGACCCCTAGTGTCTTTAAATGTGGGGTACTCCGTTTCATCTCTAAATATGGGGTGCCTCGGTCCCTTTCTGATTGGGAGAGGACCTCTAGTGTCTTTAAATGTGGGGTACTCTGTTTCATCTCTAAATATGGGGTGCCTCGGTCCCTTTCTGATTGGGAAAGGACCTCTAGTGCCTTTAAATGTGGAGTACTCTGTTTCATCTCTAAATATGGGGTGCCTCAGTCCCTTTCTGATTGGGAGAGGACCTCTAGTGTCTTTAAATGTTTCCTCTTCAAATGTGGGGCGCTTCCTTTCTCCTCTAGGTGTGGGATGGGTCTTTTTGTCTTTTAATGCGGGGCGCTCCTTTCCATTCATAACTAACTTCTCACGATTCAAGTACCTGTTGGGGAGAGAAGGGTCATTTATGTCTCTTGCTCCCCAGAGTCCACTCCGCCTCCTCCCTTCCTGACTTGATCTTCCCCATCCTGATCTCCACACCCTCGCTCTGGGGTCAGGAAGAGTCCTGGGGTGGGTGGTTCAACACTTGCATCTCAGATGGACCTGAGTGTCTTGAAACTGGACCACCACTCCTTGGCCAAGCTTTCAAGGCCTGCCCTCTCTTTCTCCTAGCCTGTCCCTCTAACCTGGAAGGTCACCCTCTCCACATGTTCCAGGCTTCCTAGAGCTTGTACAGATGCTCCTGCCCCAGGGCCTTTGCACTTACCCTTCACTGGACACTGCCTGACTGGATTCCATAACCATTCAGACCCCGATTATCCTGAGGTTCGAGAAGCCCCTCCCAGATCCTTGTCTTTCCTACCCTTTGCCTCACAGATCCTTCCTTCCATCTGGATTCACCTGTCTCATGTCTGCTTCCCCACCTTCACCTGGAATTTTATCTCATCCTTGACTGCAGGTTTCCCTCCTTGGAGCAGGTCTGGCACTTAGCATACACTCTCAATAAAAACATCTGAGTCTCTAACCCCACAGCACCAAACACAGGAAAGATTGCTTAAACCATTGCACTGTGCCAGGCCCTATCCAAGTCCTCCCATGGGCATCCACTCCGCACCCATTTTACAGATGAGCAAACTGACACCTATGGGCAGCCTCTGCCCCATGATCACACTAGCCGGAGGTGTCCACACCAGCCTGTCACCCCAGGTCTGACCCCCCGGGGCCTTTTCCACCCTCCAGAGTTCTCTCTGAAGGGTTTAGGATGGCAGTCAGAGGACACATCCCCCGAGCCTCCCTGTGAAAGGGGAGAGGACTTTGAACTCTCCTCCCTGTAAGAGGGGAGTGGACTTTTCCACCCACATACACCCCACCCCTCCCGAGCCCCCACCCCTCCTGTGCCAGGGAAAAGGACTGACCAGCTCAGGATAGGAATGTCCTCGATTTGGCCAGCGGCTAACTTGGCCTTTCCTTGCAGGTTCTTTCCAAACTTCTGGTCTGAATCATGCTGCTTGGAGTCGGAGGAGGTGAATTTGAAAGCTGCCACCTGGACAGGGACTGGAAGGGGAGGTAAGGGCAAAGTTTTCAGTACTGAGAGGCCTCAGGCTGGAATTCCAGGGATGGGAGAAGATCCTTAAGTATTCTTTTATGGGGGGAATAAGAGTGTTAGATTAGGGGGTTACTGGGGTGATCCAATAGCGCTCAAGTTTCTGGGTGTTGCCTTACTCCTTCATGTCCCCTTCCCAGTCCCATCACGGAAGCCAATCAAGGAAGGTGTCTGTTCTAACGTCGTCTGTTGCTAGGGCCCTGGGCAGACTTGCCTCAGTGACCTTGCACCTTCGAAAACTTAGGGAACCAGAGAGGACAGGACTCCAAGGCGCTCGGGAGACTAGGAGGTTGGGGAGGGAAGGGGGCCAGGAGCCTGCCAAGGGCCTCCCAATGCGAACCCCAGATCCGCAGTCAACTTCGCCTTTCCAACTCCCCATTAGTACCTTCCCAAGCCACCAGCAGAGCCACCAGGAGCGGCAGCGACAGGAGGGGCCTCATGGCGCGGCGGGAGGACGCTGTGCGGGAGGACACGGGGAGGGGGATCAACGGCAGCCCTCCTCGCTTCCCCCCATCTCTCGAGCTCGGGAAGGGGCTGGAGAGGTGGGGGGTGTCCCAGGTTCCACCCCCACCCAGCGATCCCGCACTCACCTGGACCTGAGGTCAGAGGGTAAGAGGAGAGGTCCCGACCCCCCTCCCCACCCTCACGCTTTTATCAGCTGCGGAGGGGGCGGATCAGGTTGCTGTCCCTCCCGCTGGGCCTCTACTTCCCCCTGCCTCCAAAGTCTACACTTCTCTCTGCTCCTGATTGGGGGATCTGGGTGGGCTCCGGTACATCCGTCCCTTAAAGCCTGGGGAACCCCTTGCTGTCCAGTGACGTCATCTCCAAATCTAGACTTTGGGGGTCCTCAGATTCCAGAGCCCTTTGGTCCCTCCGCGGACAGGCTCTCCACTGCCCTGCATCCACCTCCCAACTTCAGGGGTGTCTCAGCCACCTTGAGGGAGGTGGTCTCTCATCTTCAATTCACCATCTTCGTCCCCAGGCTCCTCCGCAGGCTCCGTTCTCAGTAAATCTCAGCTCACACCACCGTCCTCTCTCTGTGTCAAACTAGCCCTTCCACACCTCACCCCCTCACCTGTACCTGAACCCCTGATCTTCCAGGATATCTAGGGTCTTGACCACCATCTCTCTTTTTAGGGGAGTCTCTTTAATCTGTGCAAATCCCCAAATCTCATGTGTGAGACACCCACTGTGTGCCACTTCAACCATCCCACCAGGCACCCCCATAACTACAGAGGCTGTAAATCTCCCTGGAGGAGATTGTCTTTGTCCACAGAGTGGATTCAAACTGCCAGTCTTTGGGTTAGCAGCACAACTCCTTACAACTTTGCCACCAGAGCGCCCTTGCAAGTCACCAGGTCCCTGTAAACACTCCATCAGCCCGTATTCACTCTCAGGTCACTTCTTGGTTTACTGACCAGCCCGGTACCAACACACACCCCCACCCCGCATCTCTTCTCCACCCGCCACGCCTCACTCCCAGGGCTGGAGTCCATGTTCCTCCTCCCCCGGCTGATTTGCTTGTGTCCTGCAGGGATCCCAGGTGGCTGAAGAGGGGAGGTCTTGCAGAGCTCCCCCTACTCGGTCCCCCTCCACATGTCCACAGCTGAGGCTTGAGAGATAGTTGTGAATAGATTTCCACAGCCCCCAAGGCCCTGGCAGGATTGCAACAACCCTCTGACCAACTCAACACTCCTGGTCCCTGTCAGTCTCCATCACCTGTCCTTGTGAGCCCAGCCCTCGCCAGACACCAGATGTCTGCTGTCCTCCCTACCCCACACGGAGTGGAGACACACACACATACACACACACACACACACACACACACACACGTCCAGGTCTGCCCACTCTATCCCGCTCCCAAATGTACTGGTGTTAATCACTGTGCTGGAGCTCGGACTTCAAGCACTTGGTCTGTGGAAGGTTGAGCAACTCTAGTTCGAATCCACCAGCTGCTCCACAGGAGAAAGATGGGCAGCCTCCTGCTGTGTGATTCACAGCCTCTGAAAACCTGCTGGAGGATCAGCTGTGAGTCTGTTCTGCCTTGATGACATATAATAACAACTTGTTCTGGAGAGCGCAAACTCCGCTGTGCTTCTTGACCTAAATTCAGGCACCGTTTGCATTCTTTCTGGCCGTTAAAGGAGCCAGGTGGTTTTGCTTAGCAGGTCCAGACACACCCAAGGAAAGGCATTTTGCCCCAAGGAAGAAAACAGCTGAAAGCAGATTAGGACAATCAAAGAGCCTACATAGGCCAGTCACCCCCCTCGGGCTTCCATGTGGAGGTGGAGGACTTGCTGGATCCTGCCTGTTCCTGATGCTTGACTGAAAAGAACCCAGTGTTATCTAGTTTAAGCGGAAAATTGGGGTCCTGGTGACCATGGTTCCGAGAGGCGTGGTACCCCAGTGCTCGAAACTCCAGAGCCGACCTGCCAACACCTTCCTAGTCTGCAGCTGGCCCAGAGCTCTTCCAAAGTTTCCTAGGATCTTTAACAATCCCAGGGTTCCTTTATTCGGGGAGGGAGGGCGACCCGATGGGGAAGGGTCTTCCTCTCCTTTGCTGGCTCTCCACTTTTCCCAGCATAAAGTCCTTCTCTGGGAACCAGCCCCTGCCGACAACATGTCTGAAGCATGCTAGACAAATCTCACAGTCCTTGCCTCGAAGAAGCACGCTGGTTACACTTCTCTAAGACAGGCTTGTTCTTTAGGCAGTCCATGGCCTATGCAATACTCCTCTGGTTGTGGAAACCCCAAAATCACAGCTGCGAGGCTCCCAAAGTGTGCCCCTCCAACCATTCTACCAGGCACCCCACTAATTCCCCCTGGTTCCCCAGCTCTCCGGATCAGGAGTCCCCTGAAAAAAAACACCTCATCTGTTTCAACTTGCTCTACTCCTTCCTGAGACAGTAATAGATTCTACCCACCACCAAGCAAAATTTTGCTCTGACTGCCTGGGCTTCCTGTCTCAGAATTAAAAGCCATGGTGGCAACAATGATATGTCCTTGTCTTTATTCTCCTTAAAATTTAATAAAAGGATCTCTATAAAAGATGACTGGAGAATTGATTCTTTGAGTTGTGGTGCTGGAGAAGAAGTTTGTTTTGTTTTAAATTTTATTTTATTTCATTATTTTTTGTGTGTACCGTCAAATCAGATCTGATACAGTAGGAGATTGTTCCTCCTTCTCCAGCAGAGCATCTGGTGGATTTGAACTGTGTACCTCTGAGATTACAGTGTGGATAAGAGTTTTGAACATCCGCTGGACTGCCAAGAAAACAAACAGGTTCGCCTTGGAGAAAGTGAAAACAAGCTGCTCCTTGGATGCAAGGATTTTGAGGCTTCTTCTCACATATACTCTGGGCACCCGGTCAGGAGGGACCAGTCTTTGGGGAAGGACACTCATGCTCGGAAGGGTGGAGGGACAGCGCAGGAGAGGAAGACCTCGAATGAGGTGGATTCAAACAGTGACCAGGGTAATAGGGACGGGCGTGTCACAGACAGTGAGACTGGCTCAGGACAGGGCAGGCTTCAGAGCTGTTGTACACAGGGTCGCTATGAGTTGGCGTCATCTCGATGGCACAGAGCAACATGTTGTTGTTGTTGTTATGTGCCGTCGAGTCATTTGCGACTCATAGCGACCCTATGTACAACTGCCCTAAACCGTGCTCTATCCTGTGCTAATCTCATTGCCTCTGACACACCCATCCTGATTACCCCAGTCACTGAATCAATCCACCTCATAGAGGGTCTTCCCCTCCTGCGCTGTCCTTCCACCCTCCCAAGCATGATGTTCCTCTCCAAGGACCTGTCCCTCCTCGCAACATGCCCAAAGTATGTCAGACGAAGCCCCAGCATCCTTGCCTCCAAGGAGTAGCTTGGCTTAACCCTCTCTAGGGTGAATCTGTTTGTTTTCTTGGCAGTCCATGGTACATTCAATACTCTTCTCCAGCACCACAGCTCAAAGGCGTCAATTCTCCTTCTATCCTCCCTAGTCATTGTCCAACTCCCTGATGCATAACAAGTGATTGCAAAGACCATGGCCTGAATCAGGCTCACCTTACATAGGAGAGGTCTAAGAATCAATACCTTTGCATCCTGGTGTTGGAGAAGGGTGCTGAGTATTCATGCACTGCCCCGAAAACAAACAAGTCTATCTTTCAGGAAGTACAACGAGAGTGGGCTCCTTCGAGGCAAGGACGGTGAAGCTTCACCTCGCAAACTCTGAGGAAGCTGGAAGCCGGGGAAGATGGAAGGTCAGAGAAAGGGAAGAACCACAGTGCCTGCAACAATGGAGCCAAGCATGGCTGAGATAGGGAGGACAGCCCCGGGTCAATGTTGTTCATGGGGTCACTGGGAGTTGTAGTCAATTCGAGAGCGCCTGACAACAATTATAGGAGATGGTTCACTCTGGAGTCGCTGCTTCCCCGCTCTTTCATGCATAGCCACAGAGTGGATTCCAACCCGGAAGCGAGACAAACTCTTCCACAGGATTTCCCCACTGACCTTTGAGGCGATCTCCAGGCCTTTCCTGTGACGTATCTGAGTAGGTCCTCACTGCCAACCTTTCTGGAAATAGTCGAGGCCTTGCCAGTTTGTGCCACCCAGAAACTCCTCCTCAGCGACACCACTGTTGTCATCGTTGGGTGTCATCAAGTCAGAACTTACAGCTGACTCTCCAGCAGGGTTTTGGAGGCTATAAATCACACAGGAGGAGATTGCCCATCGTCCTCCCTCAAAGCAGCTGGTGGATTCGAACCGTGTGCATCTGGATTGACAGCACAGCTCCTTACCCTCTAGGCCACCGGAGCTCCCTTTGTCATCTATCAAACTTTGCATTTTATATGCAAGGAAACTGAGTAACAAAGATGTGCAAGGGGCCACTGGGGACTAAACAGAAACAGGAGAGGCTCTTTGTCACTTTCCCCCTTCCCGGGAGTCCAAGCATCTCCCTTCAGCTCTGCATCCCTGTCAGCCCCTGCAGCACCCACCGGCCAACCTCAGGTTCTGGAAATGCTGGACTCTACAATCACCTGTTATGCATCAAAGAGTTGGACAATGACTAGGGAGGATAGAAGGAGAATTGATGACTTTGAGCTGTGGTGCTGGAGAAGAGTATTGAGTGTTCCGTGGACTGCCAAGAAAACAAACAGATTCATCCTGGAGAGGGTTAAACTGGGCTGCTCCTTGGAGGCAAGGATTCTGGGGCTTCATCTGACATACTTTGGACATGTTGTAAGGAGGGACAGGTCCTTGGAGAGGGACGTCATGCTTGGTAGGGTTGAAGGGACAGCGCAGGAGGGGAAGACCCTCTCTCTATGAGGTGGATTGATTCAGTGACTGGGGTAACCGGGATGGGTGTGTCAGAGGCAGTGCGATTGGCACAGGATAGAGCAGGATTTAGGGCTGTTATACACAGGGTCGCTATGAGTCCCAAACGACTCTACGGCACATAACAACAAACAACAACCTCCTTCGGGCCCTTTGTTCACTCTCTTGACCAGATGGGGCGGCAATGAGCTGGGGCACAGCCCTGTTTACATGTCTTCCTGGCCCAGAAATCCACAGCACCTCTGAGAATTCTTGGGGGACAGGATTTCGCAGGACTGGCACTCCCTCCCGGAAGGGACACGCCATGAGTCAGTGGCAGCCCCGGCTCTGAGCCCCTGATCTTTCCCCTCCTCCTGCCACCTGCAGGCATCATGGCAGTGCCAGGGAGTACAGGAGGAGCCAAAGAGGGCAGCGGGCCAGGGGAAGCACAGGCCCAAGAGATAGAAGTTCAAGTGTCAGCCTGTCCCTGGGGGTGAGGGCCAGGCTCCCCTCCTGAGAACTGAGGGGGTGGGAAAGAAAAAAATTCCCAGGGCTGTCTCACCTCTGCCCAGGGCCCAGTCTCTCCTCCTGCTCCTGGGGGCGGGGACCTGGAAGCTCGCTCTTCTTCACCTCTCCCCCACCTCCAGGCTGCACCCAGCACCCAGCACCCAGCAAGCTCTCTGTGGAGGCAGCACAGTTGGAGGAGAGAAGGAAGCAAGGGCAGGTGAACCAGAAAACAGAAAGACACGGCATGGAAGAGCATATAACGAGCTACACGTGAAGGAGAGGCCAAATATTCACTGGTCTCTATTTCAGCCCAGCTTTCCCCACCCCCTTCTCACCTTTTTAAAAAAATTCTTTTTATTATGATTTTATTTTTTTATGTTTTTGTCTTTATTTTTATTGTATTCTTTTTTACGTGTACCGTCAAATCAGATCTGACTGGTACAGGAGGAGATTGCCCCCTCCTTCTCCAGCAGAGCATCTGCTGGATTTGAACCACGTACTTCTGGGATTGCAGTGTAGTGTCTTGCCACTAGGCCACCAGAGCTCCCTTATTATGATTTTAACTAAAGTTTACAGAAAAGTTGGATTTTCATTCATTCATTGTTGCACATTTTCCTCCCTCCTCCCATCCTCCTTTCCCAGTTCACAGTTCACATTCTTTTTTTTTTTGTTTTTAATATTCATTCATTGTTGTACAATTTCATACACACACACACCCAGTCCACTTTGCAATGCACCTCTTATTCTGCACTGTTGTCATACATATAATGCCTACTCGTATATTCCTTTTAAACCATTTTCCCCCATCTATTCTAATGTTCATTATCGATCCACTCTTGTCCTAGTTCCCCTCCAGCCCCCCCCATGTCAGACCTGCTTTATAACAATGGTGTTATGCAATATTTGTCCTTTCGTGACTGATATATTTCACTCAGCATAATATTCTCCAAGGTCACCCATGTTGTGTTATGTTTTAAGACTTCATTGTTTTTCAATGATGTATTGTATTCTATTGTGTGACTATACCATCATTTTTCTATCCGTTTGTTGATGGGCACTTGGGTTGCTTCCATTTCTTCGCTATTGTGAATAATGCAGCAATAAACATGGCTATACATACATGTCTGAGTGGCAGATCTGGTTTCTTTAGGGTATATTCCAGGAGTGAAATTGCTGGGTCAAATGGTATTTCTATTTCCAACTTTTTGAGAAAGCGCCAGACTGCCTTCCAGAGTGGTTGCACCATTTTACGTTCCCATGACACTGAGTAAGAGTTCCATTCTTTCCACAACCACACTAGCATTTGTCGTTTACTGCTCTTTTGAACTTCGCTGTTGTTGCTGGTGTGAGATGATGTCTCACAGCTGTTTTCAGCCTGATTTTTAAGAAGTATATTAAGATGGAAAAAAATGAGAGACAGAGAAAAGCAGTAACAGAAAGCAAGAGGGACTCAAAGGAGTCAGAAAGAGGCTTGCTAAGCCAAAAGGAAGGCACCTCTGGTGACCTATGATTAAGGAGTTATGCTGCCAACTCAAAGGCAGGGAGTTCGAATCCACCAGCTGCTCCCCTAGAGAAAGATGGGTGATCTCCTCCTGCATTTATGGTGAAGGTCAACATAGTCTCTCTCTCTCTTTTTCTTTTTGCGGCCCTGGGTGGGCATGAATGAACATAGTCAGGGAGCTCTGGTGGTGTTGTGCTTGGGAAATTATGTGGTTAGCCCAAAGCTGGCATTTTTTTTCTGGCGTTTGAATCTGCCAATGTGTCCATGGGAGAAAGAAGGATAATATCCTATGATATTGTCAGTTATGAGCTTGTTCTGGCTCCAAGGCAATGGGCAAGTGAGTTAGAGGGAGTGATGTTGCTGTCATGTGCCAGTGAGCTGCTTGTGACTTTCAGCAACCCCTAAGCACAATAGCTCTGAGCCCTACTCCATCCTGACCCAATCTCACTGTCTCTGACACACTTGCCCCTAATACCCCAGTCACTGAGTCAATCCATCTCCTTCAGTCTTCCTCTCTTGCACTGTCCCTCCACCCTTCCAAACATGATGACCTTCTCCAAGGACTGGTCCCTCCTGGCCACATGCTCAGAGTATGGGAGAAGGAGCCCCAAAATCCTTGCCTCCCAGGAGTAGCTTGGTTTCAACCTCTCCAGGACAGACCTGTTTGTTCTCTCAGCGATCCATGGAATGTTCAGTACTCTTTGCCAGCGCCAAGTGAGTGATGTTGTTGAGTACCACCAAGTCAGAACTGACTCATAGCTGACCCTCCAGCAGGTTTTCAGAGTCAGTAAACCCACATAGGAGGAGATTGTCCATCTTTCTCCCTCAGCGCAGCCGGCAGACTTGAACTGACTGCCTTTGGGTTGGAAGCACAACTTCTTACCCTCTAGGCTTCCAGAGCGCCTTGCATAAATTTGCCACAGTTGAAAAATTAGACCCACACCCACCCTACTGGTGTTTCTAAATATAATCTATATGTACTGTGAATAGATGTTGTTGTTGTTGTTATGTGCCGTCGAGTCATTTGCGAATCATAGCGACCCTATGTACAACAGCCCTAAACGCTGCTCTATCCTGTGCCAATCGCATGGCCTCTGACACACCCATCCTGATTACCCCAGTCACTGAGTCAATCCACCTCATAGAGGGTCTTCCCCTCCCGCACTGTCCCTCCACCCTACCAAGCATGATGTCCCTCTCCAAGGACCTGTCTCTTCTTACAAAGTGTCCAAAGTATTTCAGACGAAGCCCCAGAATCCTTAACTCCAAGGAGTAGCTTGGTTTAACCCTCTCCAGGAAGAATCTGTTTGTTTTCTTGGCAGTCCATGGTACATTCAATACTCTTCTCCAGCACCACAGCTCAAAGGCATCAAGTCTCCTTCTGTCCTCCCTAGTCATTGTCCAACTCTCTGATGCATAACAAGTGATTGCAAAGACCATGGCCTGTATCAGGCGCACCTTAGTCTCCAGAGAGACACCGTTGCTCTTGAGCACTTTAGAGAGGTTCCTAACAGCAGACTTTCCCATCGTGATACGTTTTTTTATTTCCTGGCTGTTGGTGTCAAGAGTGTTGACTGTGGAGTCGAGCAAACTGAAGCTGTGAACAGTCTCAATCTCTTCACCATCCATCCTGATGCTACAGATTGGTCCAGTGGTGAGAATCTTTGTCTTCTTGACATTGAGCCTCAGTCCATACTGAAGGCTGCAGTCCTTGACCCTCTGCAGCAAGTGCATGAGGTCCTCCTCAGTTTCAGCAGATTTATATAAAGCAGAGCAAAGAGCAGTAATAATGGGGACACTTTCAGCTAAGGCTTTCAGTCATAACTTTCTCTAACACCTTGAGTGAAGGAACACAGATCCGGCCCTCGCCCTATCCTGCCTGCCTGTCCTCGCCATCTCTCATGTGGTCGAACCCATTGTTACTATTGTCACTGTGTCACCTTGTTGATGGTCTTCATATGTCAGTCACAAAAAGACAATGATACATAAATAATGGTGTAACACCATTATTATAAAAAGAACTAAGGATCTGGCGGCCTAGTGGCAAGAAGCTGCACTGCAGTCCCAGAGGTGCTTGGTTCGAATCCACCAGATGCTCTGCTGGAGAAGGAGGGGCAATCTCTTCCTGTACCGGTCAGATCTGATTTGACGGTACACACATAAAATATAATAAAAATTTTTTAAAAAAACCCAAAACCCTAAGGAAAGGATTATATACCTAGAATCTGTCCTGGAGGGCTAACAGGGATGGGAAGGGAGGAAGAGGGAATAAGAATTCATAAATAGGGGAGCTCTGGTGGCCTAGTGGCAAGGAGCTGCAACTACAATCCCAGAGGCGCACGGTTCGAATCCACCAGATGCTCTTCCGGGGAAGGAGGGACAGTCTCCTCCAGTACCAGTCAGATCTGATTTGATGGTACACTCACACAAAAATAATAAAAGAAATAAAAATTTTTTAAAAAGAATTCATAAATAGAGGTGTTGGGTAAAGGGCAGGCAACACACAATAAACAATTGATTAGATGTTATTATTAATGAATTATCTTCATCAAATTGTAATCAAAGGTATAAAGCAAAATGTCTCTGAGGGATCAAATGAAAACACATGATTTGTAAACTTCCACATGTATAAAGAAAATAACATATTGGAAAAAAAATTAATGAAATAAAATTCTTCTTGAGTCAGGGGCTGGTGGTGCCTTTTCCCTGTATGTCTCCCTTTGCCAAGTATTTTTCCTAATAAGCTTCTTTGCTTGCATTAAAAAAAAAATTCTTCTCGTTGTTCTGTGCTGTCAAGTAAAAAATTATTCACTTCGAATCCCCCAGATGCTCTGCCGAGAAGGAGGGACACTCTCCTCCTGTACCAGTCAGATCCGATTTGACGGCACACACACGCAAAAATAATAAAATAATTTTTTTTAATTTATTCACAGCTGACCCTCCAGTGGGTTTTCAGGGGCAGCAAATTGCACAGGAGAAGACTGCTCAATGTTCCCTGTGGAGCTACTAATGGATTCATACCATATGCCTTTAGGTTGGCAGCACAAACTTCTGACCACTAGAATATGTTGTTGTTATATGCTGTCAAGTCGCCTGCGATTCATAGCAACCCTATGCACAATGGCTCTGAGGCCGACCCTGTCCTGAGCCAGCCTCACTGACTCTGATACACCTACCCCTAGTCACTGTATCAATCCATCACATCGGGGTCCTCAGCACCTGCATGATCCCTCCACCCTTCTGAACATGATGTCCTTCCCCAAGGACCAATCTCTCCTGGCCACATGCCCAAAGTATGTGAGATGAGCTCTTAAAAGAAATAGATTGGGGTGGGGAGCAGGGGGATTTTGTGTTTGGTTTTTTTTTAAAAAAGTGACAGGAAAAACAAATCCAGACTTAAAAGAGAGAGAACTCGAAGATTGTAGGAGGGTTAGATAAAAGACAGAGGCAGAAGAAAACAGGAAGTTGGAAGAAGACTGTTAGGGCCAGCGGGCAGACAACAGAACCCAAGAAGAAAGAGGGAGGCTGAACCAGTTAGAACAGGAGATGGGGAGGAAGGAGGAACCCCGGAGTGGATACACACAATAAGGCTTCATGATAATCATGGCATTGATCTGGGCCACTGTGTGTCACAACAACTTGACTAAAGGCTAGGGAAGCTGAGCTGAGGTTCGAGGATGTTGTTTGGCGGTGGTGTTTTGGGCCCCGAATGTTACAGGCAATCAAAAGCAGAGTCCTAACCTAGGGCGATTGTTCCAGAACTCTCAGTATCTTAGAAACAGAACAGAAAGAGGTGGAGACAAAACCAAGTCATGCGCTACAAAAAACAGTGGGGAGGGCAAATTTCTTATTATACATATTTTACCCTGCACAAACTTTTCTTCTTTAGAGCATTAAAAAAAGAACATGAAAAGCCAAGGAAAGGGCCATGAGATGCAGAAATGGACTCTACCAACCCTGGGCCCACGTATCACGGCAGGCTGGTCTCTGCTAGTATCTCCTTGGCAGCAAGGACGGGGGGAGTTAGCAGGTGGGGACAGTCCTTGGAAAAAAGACATCATGGCGGGAAAAGGGTGGGTAAAGAGGAGGGCCTCCGGTGAGATGGGTTCACAGCGGTTTGAGCATGGTGGAGACGTTGACCGGGTGCGGGATGGAGCAAGGTCTCCTTGTTCCTCATGAGCTCGCTATGCACTGGAGTCAACTTGATCGCGTCGCAGAAGTCCTAACAAGGCACTGTGGGGCACGTGGGCTACGCGTTGGACTGTTAACTGGAAGTTTGGATGTGCAAATGCACCAGTTGTTCTGTGGGGAACGAGGCTGCTTGTCCTCACTGATGAAAGGTCTCTCCGGGCCAGAATTGACTCAACAAAAGTGGGCATAGGTTGGCTTTTGGGGGCGGGGGGGAGGGCAGAGGGGACGTATTTTGGTTTTCTCTCTCAGGAGTCCTAATGGCACAGTAGATTTAAAGCGTTGGGTTAAGATAAGGTCAGAAGTCACCAGCCACCGAAAAAACTTTATCATTTGCTTCTATAAAGGCAGGTGGAGGAGTCCTCGTGAGTCAGGCCTTGACAGCAAGGGGTCTTAGAGCTACAGTGGCTTAGTGGTAAAGAGTTGCTTTATCAACTCTTGCGGTTCGAATCCACCGTTCCATGTTAGAAAGAGAGGCAGCCTCCTCCAGAGATATTTACTGTCTCTGAAAGCCCGCAGAGGGTCAGCTATGAGTCAACAATATGAAACACTTTTTATAGCAATAGCTCAGGCTTTCTCCCTTGGCACCTCCCCATGGGTTCAAACTAGCAATCCCACGGAGTTTCAATGCCAACCATTGGTGCCATTTACAGAGCCACCAGAGATGCTGGTCGTGTAGTCTATAGTGAGATGGACTATTGTCCAAAAGGCCAAGCCTCTCTGCCACCACTGGAGAGGGAGAAAGCTGGGCAGTCTCCTCCAGGGCTGCCTCAGAAACCCAGAGCTGGAACAGACTGGACAGGTAGTGGATTGTGAAGGGTTTACTTTCAGGAGCCACCAGAAAGCACGAAATGCACTGCAAACACCATACAGAGCACATGCTTCCCAAAAAGCTAAGAAATGTACATGTGGAAACATTCTTGGATGGTGACCAGTAATGGGAAAGACAAATCTAGGTAGACACATATGAAGATGAAGGGAAGGCAATGTTCAAAGAGGCTCTGATCTCCTCACTACCACAAGAGGGGCCCAAGTGGTTGGAAAATCCATTCTCCCCATTTGCCCTCAAACCACAATAATAAAGGAAGAAAGAGGGAAAGAGAAGTAAAGATGAGGAGAGGTAAGAAGGGAACTGGAGACAAAGACACACACAGAATGACGAGGTGACGCAAAGAAACTGAGGTACACACTGGATTTTCAGCAGTTGCTGTGAAGCTGGATGGATATTTATTAAGCTAAGCTCCTCCAGGAGGCAGGCTGGGGCAGGAGGAGGCCTCCAGCTGGCAAGGAGGTGGAACAGGCTAGGTGGCATGGCCAGGGCACTCAGTACTTCTCGCTGGGCTCAGCAGTTGACTTGGTGTTCACTGCCGTCTGCACCTTCTCCACCAGGCTGGCCCACTGGCTCTTTATGTCTTCCGCCAGGGGCTGGAACCAGTTCTTTAAGCGGTCCTGCAGGGCCTCGACCTGCAGGCGCATCTGGGTGGCCTGCTCCTCCACCTTTAGGCGCACCTCCTCCATCTGCTCCTGTAGCTCATCGAAGCGGTCACGGGCCCGGCTGCCCACCTCCTCAAGCCGTCCGCGCAGCTGCTGGCCCCAGGCCTGGGCACGCTCGCGCAGAGGCTGGCCGGCCAGGGTGCCCACGGTGGCAGCGCGTGTGCGGCCCTTCTCCAGCAGAGGCCCCACGTGCTCGCGGAAGGCATTCACGCTGCGCTCTGCGCCCTCGAGAGCCCCGTTGCGGTACACGGCCAGGCGTTTCTGCAGATCCTCAAAGTCGCGCACCAGACGCTTGCGCGTCTTGCGCAGGTGGGAGGCCAAGCGTGCGCGCATCTCCTCGGCGCTCTGGCCCAGCACGGTCTGCGCCTCACTGCGGTATTGCACCAAGCGGTTGCGCACGTCCTCCATGTCAGCCGCCAGGCGATCCTGGGCCGCCTGCAGCTCCTTGGCCAGGCGCACCCGCGTCTGCTCGGCCACTGGTCCTAGCTGGGTCTTCAGCTCTGCCTTGTAGGCTGACAGTTCTTTCATGGTCTCGTCCATCAGCGTCCTGCAGGGTGGAGAGGGTAGGAGAGGAGGAGAGAGACAGGTAGGTGTGGGTGGGGAAAACAAGAGAGAAAGGCTGGGGGACAAGGTGGGCAAGAACAGTGTTGGAGACCCAAAAGATGGAAAGGAAAAAAAAAAAAGCAAGACAGAATCTGCTCTATACATTTGTAAGACCTTTTAGAAGCAGATTGTCAGAAAAGACTTCCAAAGGGATGGATTTGAACTACAGACCTTTCCAGTTACTAGTCCAGCACTTAACCGCTTGTGCCACCTAGTGGCACTTTGGGAGCACGGCGGAAGATTGTGATAACAGGTCAACCCAGAGAGCAATACAAAGAGAACAGGAGGGAAGAGTGGTCTAGGAAGGAGCTCAAAAAAGAGACACAGCATTAGCAGAGAGAGTGCCAGGGCCTCAAGGGTGGGAACGGGCTAGAGATGGGCTCGAACCAGGCACTCACGTCAGCTCCTGGATGACCTGAGTGCTGAGCAGCTCCTCCTGCACTTCCCCACTCAGCGACTGCACCCATCTCAGATAGTCCCAGAAGCGGCCCATGGCCTGCTCCCAGGGCTGGTTGCCCTGCAAACCAGGCTGCTCAAGTCCAGCTTGAACTTCTGGCTCGGGCTCCGCTTCCGCGTGGTATCCTGCAAAGAGACCGTCCAAAGCTGGTTAGGGCCTTTCTGTGCCTCAGGATCCCCGAGGCACTGAAACGAAACCAAACCCACCGATGGCAAGTCAGTTCCCTAGATGATCATAACCTCAGTTGCCTTCCTAGGTCATAAACAAAACTAAAACCAAACCTAGCTTTTCTTTTCAAAATTGTTATTTCTGTGACAACTTACAAAGAAAACTGCTTTTTCATTCCCCAATTGACTTTTTTTTATTTCACACTTTTCTAGAAAATTCAGCTCATCCGTATTTTTATGACTAATTATAATCCTCACATTGTAACGGCACTCTTCCCGCTTCCTCCTGGTGATTCTTCTTTCCATTATACCCTCCCTGCCTCTTGACCTTTATCCCTGGGTAAATGCTGCCTTTTTGACAGGGTGTGCTTGCTTTTTCTTGGGTGTTCACTGTAGGCCTTGTCTCTCGTTTGGGTGAAAGTTGCCTCACAGTGGTGGGTTTTGTCCCAGATTCCAAACATCACTAAGGGTCATGGTCTCAGAGACCACAGGCTGAAAATCTTAATGGACAGAGGTGGCCTCATTTTTCTCTTGTGAAGCCGCTGCCAGGCTTGAGCTGCCGACCTTTCTGTTAGCAGCACAACACATAACCGACTAAGCCACAAGGGCTCATGGGCTTCTTCCGAGCAATGGTGGGCAGGGAGGGGATGCTGGGACACCCCACTGTTTAATGACTGGACAAGCATCTGTGGAATGTTTTTGTAGGTGCGGATTTGGAGCTGCTCTGGGGGAGGGAGATGATTGTTCTTAATCATTTCTCTCTGGTGGGTGCATATCTAGTGCTCACCACCTGCTAAGTGCTTCCTGAATACAGTAAAAGCAAGGAAAACCAGACAGAACCTGGATAAAGCAGAAACTAACTCGAGAAGACAGAGCCAGCAACATGGTGAGCTGCATGGTCAAAGGCAGAGAATGTCTCAAAAACGGGAAATGCAGGGTCACCCCAGTGTCTGCTACCCCAGATTTAACTCATCCAGGCAACTTGTAGCAAGTCTGCAGGGGAGCCGGGCACTGTCCCTGGGGTCTCCAACACTGGAAATCTTGACAGATTTTTTCCCCCTGCAGAGCGGCTGATGGATTCGAATGCTTGACCTTTTTTGTTAGCTGCTGAATGCCTTACCCTCAGCACTACCTGACAATCTTCCCATTAAACCCATAGTAGGATGGACTCTAGCTATCTTCCATCTGGTTTCTGAGGCTGTTCCTATTTACAGGGAAACAACCTCTCCACGGGTGGCAAGAAACTGCTGAGAACATTTTAAGGATTCGGTGTATGTGAGAAAGGACTCAGATCTGGGGTGGGGGACAGACTCTCAGAAGACCCACAAACTGAGAGGGAACCTCTGCCAGCCTCGTCCCCATTTCATACCTGCCAGGAGGGAGACCACCAACACAGCCCACAGACCCTTCATCTTCGGGCAGCGATTGGTCAGTCTGGAGGAGGAGAGATGTGTCCATCAAGAGCTCAGGCCCACCTGGCTGCCTGTGTCCCAGCAGGGATCGCCCACACCCGCCCCCAGAGCCCCTCCTTTGTCTCTTTAATTCTCCCATTGTCTACCCCTATCTCCTCACCCCAGATCAGCTTCCAAATCCCAGCTCCCTCTCCAGGGATCAAATTCCACCCACCGGGCCCCTGCCCCATCTGTTCCCCGTGGCCTCGCTCTGTTCTGACCCCGGAGACTTCACCTCGCTGCGCCACTTTCCACGTGGGCATCCCCTCGACCCTCGTTTAAAACTCCATTCTGGAGTCGAGGATCCAGCCGCTCCGTCTCCCTGGCCTTTGCCACAGGGTGCACACAGTAGGTACTCAATAAACGCCAGTGGCGACCGACCCACACCCTGGACCACTCGTGCTGCACGCAGGAGGTCTGCTGTCTGTACACCCGTCTTCAGCAGAGACCAGCGCCCCGGCTTACCATGGGACCTAGCTCCCTGCTCCCCAAGTCCGTCCCAGGCCAGTTCTCTCGGGGTACCCTTAGTTCTACTCTTTGCCCGACTGTTCGTCTCCAAAGATAGGGATCCTTAGTATGTATCCCCCTCCTAGAAGCCCTGAAGTGGTGGGGTCACAGCGATCCCCCTCCCCTGGGTCTCACCAACTCCGGGAAAGTCCTTAGTCTCCGCCGGGGCTGAGCAGGACTCCTGGAGCCCAGACTCGCCCAATTATAGGCTCCCCCTGTCCCGCCCCCACCACCAGGGCCGGCCGGGCCAGCCCCCAGTCACGAGGTGGGCTGGTGGAGGAAGGAGGTGGGGCTTGGAGGTCCTTTCCCCCCCACCCCGCAGTCCCTTGGAAGTGACACTTCACCCAGTAACCCTGGCACCCTCGTCCATCCTGGGGGGTGAGGGGCTGTTCACCCAACAGGACTGAGTCAAGAAGTCTCTTACTGAGTGTATGAATGAAATTTGAGAGAGAGATTGGTGGAGCTTGGACTTCAGGGTCTTGAGGGAGGAGGGGACTGGGGTCCTAAGTCCTAGGTCTGAGGGAGGGCTTAGACTGCGATAGAGGAAGGAGCTGGAGTTCCAAAATCTTAAGTATGAATGAGGGCTGGGGGCTTGGACTCTTGGACCCAGACAGAATGAGGCTGGAGTTCTGGGTTCTTGGGTCTGAGGAAGAAGGGTACGGGAAGTCCCAGAATCTTTAGTGAATGCAGCCCACCGGGGGCTTAGGCTCTAGGACCCTGAGTGAGGAGGGGGCTGGTGTTCTGGGCTCCTGGTTCTAGAAGCTTTGAGTCTGTCCCAACCCCCAGACACCCTGTCACATTAACAGAAGGAAACTCTGCCCAGCGCTGTCTGCACGCTGACACGCATCCTCGGAGCCACTGTGTTTATCTGTCTCCTTGAGGGTCTTCAGCTTTACCCAGCATGATGTCTTTCTGCAGAGACTGGACCCTCCTGATAAGCCGCTCAAAGTAAGAACCTGACACTGGCCAGCACTTCTTCCAGGACAGATGTTTTCTTTTGGCAAGTCCAAGGAAGGAGGGGTGTAAAAACGGAGTGTCTAGCCTCCTGGAACTCAAAATCAAAAGCAACAGCCCCGGGCTGATTCCAAAGAGCGGAAGCTGAGCGTGCTCTCCTGGCCCTTTTTACCAGTTCTGACACCAGTCGTCGTCCCTCCGCCCACGGCAGGCACCCTTACCTGTGTCCCCTGCTTGCAGTGGTCACACAGAACTCGGACCATGCACATGGTTGTGGGGTTGGTTGGGGTAAATACCAGGGCGCAATTCGGGATCAGGAATGACTTTGGAAAAGAACTATGGTTAGGACAGATTTTGGCCATGCCCACAAGCAGAGAGAGCTCCCTTGGCCCTTTGACCTGACCTCTGCCTTGCTGGGGAAAGCATTACAAAGCTCTTTTCCAGAGGCGCCCCAATCCTCCAGGCTGCCTCTGGCCAGAAGGCTCCAACTCCTCAATCCTAGAAGGGTCAGTGTGGTCACTGTCACTCAGGAGAGCCATCGCAGCAAAGCCTAGCGCTGGTCCCCTGCCTGGTTCTGCAGCCACTCCTGAGGTCATGCACCATTTCCAAGATGTCAGCTTGCTTCCTGCAACTGGAAGGTTCTCAGCCCAAGGGCACTTCATTCACATGTTGTCAGAACTTGGCTATCCCTCCAAAAGGTTTCCAGAGCCCGCTGGTCACACAGGAGATTGTCCAGCCTTCTCCCGCTGGGTGGATTCAAACCGTGAACCTGTAGGATTACAGCAGGTGCTTACCACTGCGGCTCCCAGAGTCCCACTCAAGTGGCTGATTGAGGATTTGTGTAAAATGAAATCATTGACACAGTGGCTGCAGCAACAGGCTCAAGCAGGGTGGAGATTGTAAAGGTGGCACAAGACAGAGCAAAGTTTTGACCTGTCTGTTCAGAGGGTCGCTCCACATTATAATGGATTCAAGGGCTCATAACAATGCAAACAGTTGGTGAGAGTCAAAAAAGGCTATGTGCAAGTTACTCCGTTGTTATGTATCACCCAGTCAGAACCTACTCACATCTGACCCTGCAGTAAGTTTTCAGAGGCAGTAAACTGAGAGAATGCCAGTCTTTTTCCCGTGAAGCAAGTGGTAGATTTGAATTACCTACCTTTGGGATGGCAGTGCAAATCTTTACCACTGAAGAGCTCTCACACTAACCCTGGGAGCTTGGATTCTTGGATCCAGAGAGAAGAGGCAGCAGGATTTCTGGGTCTGAGAGAGGAGGCTTAGTGCCAACATTAGTGGGAGAGAGGGGGTGAGAAGGAGGGGGCCACATAAAGCAGCTGCTCAAAGATTCTCTGAGTATGAACCTGGATTTCCATCACCGCGGCCCCACCTCCTTAGCTGTGTGGGATCCCCTCCCCGAGGCGCTTTCTCTAACTTGGAAAGACGTTCCTAACACATGCCAAGCTGTGAGTGTTCAAAGGGTGGCACCCATGGCACCTTTCATGGGGCTTCCAGAAACAATTCTGCCTGTTTGGACTCTGAAGCCAAACAGCCACAATTTGCCAGCTGTGTGACCTTGGGCAAAAGACCTAACTTCTCTGAGCATTGGTTTGTTCATCAGCAAACTTGGAAAATAACTACCCGTCCACCTGGCTTGGTGATGCAATGGGTTAATGTACCTCCATGAGTCAAGTGCTGAGAACAGTCTTTGGCTTTCAGTGGGTGTTACCTTAGGGGCAGCTGCTGCCATGGGCAAACGCTGTGGCCTTCACAGCTGGATGCAGCCCAGCTGCCCAGGTCGGCAAAGCCACACAAGAACTGGCCGGAGATTCACTCCTGGCTGTGAGGAGGCGGGACGCTGGATCCCAGGAATGGTGCCCCAAGGCCGCGCCTGGCTGCCTTGGCCTCAGAAGGCCTGGCAGGGAGGGGGGAGACTTGCTGGGGTAACCAGAGGTCATTCTGCCCAGCAGACTGCACTGCACGGGG
>NW_006400065.1:317443-344685 GCF_000299155.1 Elephantulus edwardii | reverse complement strand
CCGGGCTGAGAGAAGAGACGGGTTTTGGTTCCTGTCTGGAGTAGGGGTGTCTGCAGTTTACTGGAGGTCAAGTTGGCAGAATCCTGGCCCCCGATGGACACTCGAGTGGTCCACCCTGTCACCAGCACATCTCTGCCCAGGCGCCTTCTTCCCTCACTCACTCTTGGACTTTTCCTGAGATTTTGCAGTTGTTTCATTCGTTCCAGAAGCTTCCACAAGTTCTATTTCCCCGTCACATTGTGCACCTTCTAAATATGGGGGCGGGGTTCTGGCGTCCCAGCATCCCAACACAGCATTCAGCAATGCAGTCATTGCTTCAATAAGCGGGAGCAAAGTCCTCTCCGGCCACCCTGGCCCGACCAGGCCAGGGGTGAGTGACCTCTGGATCCGGCCTCCTGGTGAGGGGAGGCCTGTGATGTCCACCGCGGGGGCGTCACGGGGGGGCCCGTGTGATCTCGGGCCAGCCCGGCTGCGGGAGGTGGCGGCCGCGCGGCGGGAATCCTGCAGCCTGGACGGCGCTGCCCGCTGCCCCACAGCGCCCTCTGCTGGCGGGTCCCGGGAGAGCCCGGCGCGGGCTCCCGAACGCCCATCCCGCAGGAAAAGCAGGCAGCTGGCATCTCACTTTTTTCCACGTATATTTTTTGTTGTTTTTTCTTTTTTTCTGTAAAATGTCCCGGTGCTTTCATAACTTATAAACATGATTTATACCGAGGGGTGAGCAGGAGAGGGCTGGGTGGGCTGACCGGGGACGGGCAAGCTCCTTCTCGCTGCCCCGCGGAGGGGCCGGCCCGGGGTCCTGGAGGAGGGGACTCCTCCCTGAGGTCGTGTGGCCGCCGCTCTCCTGGTCTCCACCTCGAGCGCCCCTTCCGGAACCCCTCCCGGGACCCCTGGGCGCGGCCCCGTGCTCGCCATCCTGGCGCCCCTGGGTTCGACAACCCCTCCTGGGCTGCTGGGGTGATGGGGCCCCTCCTTTCCGCTGCCCCCCGCCCCCAGGAGGCAGGGAAGGGAGGGAGAGGCGGCTGAGGCTCCCTGCGCGGCGGGCAGGGCGGCGGGGTCCGGAGGAAGGGCGGCGGCTCAGCCGATGGTCAGGCCGAAGCCGCACTGGAACTTGTTCTTGCGGTGGTTCAGGAAGGCCCCGAGCGCCAGGGTCAGTGGCAGCGGCGGCAGCTTCTTCTCCAGCGTGGCGCCCACGATCCAGTTACTGTCCACGGAGCCTGGCGAGTGTTGGGGGGGAGCTCAGGTCCCGCTGGACCCATGACCCCTGACCCCGCCAACCTAGTCACCCGGAAGCCCTGCACGCGAGCATCCTGCACCCCCGACTCCTCTTCCTCGGGGGCCCCACCCCCACATCTGGAACCCCTAGTCCAGCCCTGCCTCTGGCCCTTCTCTGGGATGGACCTGTCCCCTGTGTCCCCCAACACCACCCAACGCCAGGCTCAGCAGACTAGGCTGTTTGGGGACATGTAACCTTACAGGGTCAATTCTAGCTCCTAGTGTCAGGAGCTAGACACTCCTGCGGGGCGAGCAGAACTGCCCCAGAGCTCCCACTGCTGCCAGTCCTTCCAGAAGCAGATGACCAGGTCTTCACCCCTTCACCCCTGGAGGCAGCAGCTGGGGTCAAGGTATCAACCTCTAGGCTAGCAACTCAACGCTTAACACATCACACCACCAAGACACCTTGGGATCAGAGCAGACTGTCACAGCATCCGGAGCTGGAAGCCAGGCCAGCTACACCAGGGGTCAAGGAAAGCCAGCTTCTAAAGCAAACCACATCTGGGGTTCTAAGCTCTATCTCTGGGTCCAGTCCAGGCCTGCCTGGGAGGGTGGGGTGATTGTGTTCCCTCTCTCACACCTGCTGACACTCCCTTCTGAGGATGACAGACCAGAAGAAGCCGGCCTGGCTGGTTCCTCTCTAACGTCTGTGTCCCCATAACCCTGGGGTCTTGGTTCTTCCAATGTGAGACCAGAGAGGGTAGCCAGGAATGTGCAGGAGTGTCCTGGGCACCTCTGTTCTGATGCGCATTCCTGGGGGACATCCTGGAGGCCCTGGATACGGTCCTAAGCCACACCCACCCAGGGCTGAGTCACCCCAAAACTACCTTTGAAGAGGAGGTTGGCCTTGGGCAGGTCAAGCTGGTACCCAAAGGAGACACTCGTGTCCTGCATCCTCGTGCTGGCCTCAAACTCCACGCCCACTTGTAACTAGAAGGACCAGAAACATGACAGTCACCAGTCCCATCGGGGGACTCTGGGCATGCCACCCGCACAGCATCGCCGCAGCTCACCTGGTCGCTGGCTTTGTGGTAGTACGTGGCATGCATGCCAGCCTGGCCCAGTGTTACTGTCGCTAACCAGTTGTTCACTGTGAAGAGGGGAGGGCCGGGGGCAGGTCATCACGGAGACTTGGGAGTGTGTGTCCCCAGTCCTCTTCCCCTAGGTCCAGGGTCCCAGCCCCTCTGCCCCACCCTCAACTCCAAGCAATCCAAGACCCCAGTCCCCTGCCCCTCCCGGCCCTGCTCACTTGTGTATTTCCCAGCTAGAGACATGACAGTGCCCTCCTCCCCCGGCCGCCGGTGGTAGACCAGCTCTCCGCCCAGGGCCAGACACGGTGTGATGCTCTGGAGGTAGTGGGCCACGAGGATGCCTGTACAGAAATGAGGGGCACTGTGTCCTGACTTGCCCATCAGCTTCCACCCAGCCTCCACCAGGAGGCCCTATGGGCATGCCAGGGCCAACAGGCACAGGACCTGCTCCTAGTCCCTTCTATTTGGGGGCCACAGCCTGGAGTGCCCTCACCAGACCTGGTCTACAGAGGAGGTCACCACGGGCCAGCTGAGCCCTCAGCCCAGCTTGGAGCCTCGGTGTTGCTGTGCAAGCCAGAGATCAGGGTGATGAGGGGCCCATACAGAGGGACCCCAGAGCTCCACATGCTGTGCTGAGGGTAACCTCTTGGGATGATGAAGACAAAGCCAGGGATGCAGGCTGGTCGCTGTCCCAGAAAGAAAACGGAATCCAGAACAGAGATGGAGAGGCAGGAAGCTAAGGCTCTGGTGGAGAGGCACGTGGAGCCTGAGGGAGTGGAACCAGATGGTCCCCAATCACGGTCCAGGGGTGCGGGCGCAGAGAAGGGCTCAGGTGGCAGGGGCAGCGGCCCTCCACACTGGTAGGAGATGCCTAAGATAGGTCAATGGTGAGAGAATTCTCCGTGAGGGTGACAGCAGTGACTCCTGGTGGCAGGACTTGTGGGGCTGCAGCCAGACCTCATGGCCAGAGTCAATATATCTCCAACAAGTGACAGGCATCGGCACCAGACGCCCACACCTGTCAGCATCGCCCCATGTGTCACTTGAGGGGGAAACTGAGGCAGTGAGGAGCAGCGGCTGTTGGTCAAGAAATAAGGGCCGGGTCCTGGCCTCTCAGCTCTAGGAGCCACCCAGACCACCCTGCCCCCAGGGACCCCTTCTTCTCCTCACCACAGGAACCTCCCTGGTCTCCAGCCCCAGCCCTGACCTTCTCAGACGCCACACGCAGAACCCACCATGGCTCCCCAGTGCCCTCAGGGATGAGCCCCTCTGCAGCTACAAGGCCCTGTGGGCTCGGCCCTGCACACTGTCATCCAGTGACAGGGAGGAACCTGCAGAGCTGGAGCGGGGCAACCAAACATCTGCAGAGAACTACCCGCTGTACCTGGCTGCCTCTGCCCCGCTAATGGACAGACAGCAGCCCCCAGAACATGTGGGAGGCCCAGGCGGTGCGCAGACGGCCTGCAGCTTCCTAACTTGCTGGTTTTCCCATCACTTACCCAACCCACACCCCCAGCTAACAGTGGTGAGCCTCAGTGAGGCGGGAGCGTCATCTGGATGAAGAGGGACACCGCTCAGCACCCTGCACAGCCCAGGACAGGCCCCCCCCACAAAGATCAATGTGGCCCCTGGCGGCAGCTGTACTCAGGGTGAGGAACTCTGGGGTGGATGCTTGGCTGTTCCCTCAAAACAGCACCTGGCATTTCTCGCTGGATTTTGTCCAACCGGCCCCTACCCACAGGAAGCCCACACACACCAGAACGGACGCCGGCCCGGTCCTGCCATCGTCGCAGGCAGTCATCCTGTCACTGCTTGTTGGCGAAGAGTTGTCATCTTTTTGCGGACACTCCCTACACCAAGCAGGCCGTCCATAATCCCCAACAGTGACATGTCCAAAACATGCGATGGCACCGGCAGAACAGAAATCTGTCTCGGAGCCAGTGTGGCCGGAATGCTCCTTAACAGCCAAGATGAGGGTCCTCCGTTTTGGACACATTATAAGAGGGGGTACAGGGAGCTCTGCTGGCTTAGTGGTAAGGAACTGCGCTGTCAACACAAAGGTAGGCGGTTCGAATCCACCAGCTGCTCAGAGGGAGAGAGATGGGTCGTCACCTCCCATTGACTTCCTGCCTCTGAAAACTCACTAGAGGGTCAGCTGTGTGTTGGTTCTGACTCGACGGGATTCAACATCAGAAGGGGCTAGTCCCTGGAAAAGGACATCATGCTTGGCAGAAAGTCAACGTGAAAAGCAGATTAAAACGAGATGGGTTGGCGAGTGGCCACATGGACTCAAGGGCAACAGGTGAGGACGGTGCCGGGTTTGTTCTGCTCCGTGTGGGGCTGCTGTGAGCTGCAAGTGACTCGCTGGCCAGCAGGCAGATGCCACGAAGCTCAGCAGGTCCTCGGTGGGCTCCATTATTTGATAACAAATCATGGCCACCACTGCCAAAGACTGCACTTCCACAACACAGGCGCTGCATCCTTGCCGAAGAGAAGGCGGGAAAGATCAAAGAAGACACGGGCCAAGCCTGTATCCTTTTCCTGTACTAACGCAACCTTTGTGCAGAGCAAATAATCCAATTCAAGAAGTGTCATCAGAGCTGGAAGGAGATTTGTCAACAACCTGCGACACACAGATGACACAACCCTGCTCGTTCAAAGTGAGGAGGACAGGCAGTGCTCACCCATGAGGATCAAAGACTACTAGAACCTTCAGTACAGAGTACAGATTTCGGTACATCACAGCAAAGAAAACACAAGAAGTCAAGTGTCTTGCGGCATGAGACACATCACTTGGAAAAGATCTCTTTAAAGGGCTAAACTACCACTTTCAAGACCAAGGCATGCCTGAGTTGTCTCGTACGCATGTGCAAACTGGACAGTGAATAAGGACAACTGCCTTCACAGCTGGTCAATGAAAACGTGTTCTGTGAACAGGAGTGAACATGGAGAGCTCACCCTTGTCTCCTGTCACCAGGAACCGGAGAAGCAAATGAACTCAGACTCCTCAAAAGCAGAGAAGTGAGCCAGAGAGGCCCTGGGCCGACATGGCCTGGAGGGGGCCCAGGAGACAGGACACAGCCGGCAGAGAACGGCAGTGGGGAGGTGTGGGCGGCCACAACCCTGCCTGGCCAGCATACAAATCCGGCTCGGGGAAATCGCCTGGGGCAGGAATGGGGTCACTGGGGCAGAGGAAACCGGGCCGGGGAAACACCTGAAGGGGTGCTGGAGCTCTAGGCTCTCCCTCTTCACATGTCTTCAGACAGAGACACAGAGAGACAGGCACACACCGCTCTGTTACTAGATCTTGGAAATCTTTCCATGAAACTTCATCTTACATATCCCAGGCATTCTGTCAGGGCCATCAGTCCTTGCAAAAAGATATCATGTCAGGAAAGACAGACAGAGAGCCAAACAGAGAGGAAGACCCTCAACAAGACGGCCTGGCAGCGACTGTCACAGTGGGGCAGGTCAGGTTTAGAGCAGCTCTGACGCAATGGTGCCCACGAACAAGTCTAAGAACAGCTTATATTTCTTTTGAGGTGGATATGAACCACTGACCTTTCAGTTAATGGTTGAGTATGAAACACATTATGTCTCCAGGGCTCCTCATACGCTCTCACGTCCACACCAAATGCCCCAGCTAAGGCTCTTCACAGCAGGGATTAGTTACTAGCTGTCTGCATGATTATCTCGTGAAAGCAGACTCTCTCCCACTGGGCCGGGAGCCGCTCCAGGGCTGGTTCCGGCGCCTGGCCAGTACTGCCCAGTCCAGGCCGGGCCCCCCGAGGTGTTCAGGAGGGAGACAGAAGGGAGCACAGGTTACGGGGAGGGGCTCGGTTAAGAATTCAGCCTGCAAGTTCAAGCTCCAGTTCAAACTCCATCCCCACTGCTGCCTAAGCTGTGATCCCAGTGAGATTTCACCCATGGCCTGGTTTTCCTCTTGGAAAAATGGAGGCAATAAAAATACAGACAGGTGGTTACAGGCCTGGGAGCAAAGGGAGAGGGGAGTGAAAATTAACAGCACAGTGTAAGGGTTCCATTTGACAAGGTGATTAGTTAGTTACATTAATCAATTCCATTAATACTATAAAACAAAGTAACTGAGTGACTGAATGAAAAACCAGGGTCACGTGCACACTTTCACGTACAGCAGAGTAAAACACTGCCACCTGCTGTCCACAGTGAGCATTCACACAGGGCCAGCCTGAGCCACTCTGACCGTATCACCCCGACCATCTAAGAGGCTGTGAAGACGACTTATTAAATCCCCATGCGACAGAAGGGGAAACTGAGGCCCAGAGCACTACCTCTGCTCTGAGCTGCTCCTGGTCAGTTCAGCACAGACGTGCTTCTATACCTGTTAGTATCACTAGTGGCCCTAGGTTCCAGGAACGAGGGGTCACAAAAAGGACTAAGAAGCCAGAGTGAGGAAGCTCTTGTAGCTTAGAGGTAAGAATCTGTGCTGTAATCCCGGAGGCATGTGGTTCAAATCCATCAACTACTCTGCAGGAGAAGAAAGGATAGTCTCTTTCCATGTGACCCACTGCCTCTGAAAACCTGCTGGAGGGTCAGCTATGAGCTGCTTCTGACTCGATGGTACTTACTGAAATCTAAACATTACAAGAGACCAGCAAGGTAACTGGAGTATCTGGAGGGCTACAGAGGAGGACGCGGGCGGGTGTCTGCTCTGCTGTGCACCCTTGGGGAAGATACTTGCCCTCTCTGGCCCACTTTTGAGATGTGGGAGACAGGGATAATAGCAGCCCCTGCCACTAGGCTCCGTGAGAACCTGGCGAGCCCTCTTCCTCACTGCTGGACCCCCAGTGCCTTAGTGACAGTGAGCTCGGGATGGACAAAGGGCAAGAGGGGGACCAGCAGGACACTCTGAGCGCCTATGGTTCCTGGTGCAGTGCCGCCCGAGGCCCCAGTGGTGGAGACAGGATGCCCTGAGACTCGGCACTCGTTGACAATGAGCAAGACAATGCCAGAGGCCAGAGACCACAGCTGTGGTCACTTGTCACGGAAGGTCTCCTGAGCAGGGTGCCGACCCGGAAGGGACAGCACAAGAAGGCTTGAGAGGGAAGGGTTCATGGCATGAAGGGGACTTGTGACAAGGTCCTGGGGTAGAGATAGGAAGTGCAGGCAAGTTCCCAACCCCACTCGTCAACCAGCTCTTAGCCCCCATGTCAGCACAAGGGACCCTCCCTACTCAGGATGCTCCATCGGGCCCTGCCCCCAATGTCCCCTTTTCCTCACCTGCTCTGTGGGAGACAGGATGGGGGAAGCCCCTCAGCACCCTACAGAGGCAGAGATGTTCTGAACCACCTAGCACCCTGGGCCCTTCCTCCCCCATCTGCGGCGGGGCACGTTGAGACTCCCTGAGTGGATTAACTCTGCTCCCTGAGGTCTGTCCTATGCACAGGCAGCAGGACAATGAATAAGGCAGGCCAAGGAAGAAGGGGTGCCCCGAAGGCATGCTGCTGGTGAAGAGGCCTCGTTCCACGGACTGGCCATGGTCTAGAAGCGTGGATAAGAGTCATCTCATGGACTCTGGCCATGGTAGGACGGGTGGGTCCCAGGAGGAGGATAAGCTGGGATGAGCAGAAGAAAATCTTCAGTGAGACGGACGTACTGACACAACAGCTACCACAATGGGCCCAGACACAGCCACCACTGAGGACAGGCAGTGTTTGTGCACACACAGTGGGAACCCACTTATGAGAAGAAAACTCACTTCTGAGAAGTAAAGAGTGGATAGGGTCCCAGAGCCAAGAAGTAGGACTTCCGAGGAGACAAGTGCCCAAGCAAGCACGAAAAACTCCCCCAAGAGCACCAGAAGAGACAAGGATTCTCCCCCAGAGTGAGCAGGAATCCTTCTACAGCTGCTGCCTCCTGATCTAAGAAGACCATTCAGCACAGCCACTCACGCGGTACGCTGTTACAGCAGCCCGAGGCAAGGCACACGCTGTTCTCCTGCAGCCAGCAGAGGCCTTTCTATGCCTTTTGCAGAGCCTTGGTGATACCTCCTCCAGGAAGTCTCCCTGGATTTCAGGCAGAGGCGAAGCCCTCTCCGGGGTTCCTGCCAACCCAGCTGCCCACCTTACGCCTCACTCAGGACTCGCTGCCCAGGAGCTGCTGCGATGGGATGGGCAGCAGCGGGCAGCCACAAGCAAGGGGACCAGCAGCAGCTCCCATCTTCCCACCACTCCCTCCTTTTTCTCCTATCTCCCTGGGTCTACCAGCAAAGTGGAAATGGCCCCAACTTCCAAAGACATCAGATTGCACGTCACCTCTTCTGCTCCCCTGTGAGCCTGTCCACTGAAAGACAGCACAAGTGACCCTCTTAGGGGGTCTGACTTAGAACCACCCTGCACGGCTGCACCTTGTTACAAGAGCAGCATGCCTGCCTATCTTTCTCCCAAGGAGTGGTTGGTGGATTTGAACTGCCAACTCCTAAACTGAGTAAGACAAGCTCCACATGATGTCAGCAGAGCTCACAGTGCCTGTAAAGGCTCTGCACAGCCCTGGGGGACATGGCCTTGGCCCCACACTGTGAGTCTTCTTTGTTATTCCTGGTTCACACCAAGCAGGACCCTGCCTCAGGGCTTTGAGTTGCTCAATGGGATGGAAAGTTGAAGTAGAACCTGGCCCCTCCTTGAGTTTTTGCTCAAATGTCTTGATAAGGAGGCCTCTCCAAGACCTCCACCCACCTGCCCTCCATGAACAGTACCTCCCAGAGGCCCAGACTCAAGCCCCTTGTTCAGCCCAGGATGTTTAAGGGGAAGGGCAAGGGTCTGCTTTTTAGGTGAGTTCTGCTGGCACTTAAGCTACAAAGATGTGTGCCTACCCAGAAACAGACAGGTACAGAGCCGCCAAAGATGTGTGCCTACCCAGAAACAATCAGACAGGTGCAGACACCAAAGGCAGGTCAGAGATCAGAGGAACAACAAAGGGGCGGGGAAGGGAAAGGAGAAAAGACTGAAAAACAGCCTGCTTCTGACCCCCACAGAAATGCTCTGTCAGCCAGCCCTTCTCCTCGATGCAACAGAAGGCAGACCTGGCCCATGTCACCTGCTCAGCTCTCCAGAAGGCTTAGAGCCCCATGAAGTCCAAGGACTGGAGCAGAGCTGGTTCCCGCCACACACTTGGCCTCCTGCAAAGCTTTTCACACACACCAACCAAATGAGAGAGCACTTAGCACCCCACAAAGGCAGCTCATCCCCCTTGAGTTTCACAGACCGGGGAAAGGAGGCCCGGAGAGCAGAGGGAAGCTGCCTAAAGTCACATGACAGCCACTGAACCTTGTGAACCTCAAGCTCCAGGACCCCAAGACCAGAACGAGATGGTGCCCGGCTAACCCTAGTCAATGCTTTAAAAGGGAGTGGGAGATAAAAGTGGAACAAAACTCAAAATCACAAAAACAAACAAACAAACAAAAAAAAAACAAACCAGTCAGATACCAGTGGAACCAAGAGCTTAGTGGCCTCAGTCACCCTTAGAGTGCACAAAAGGGGCACACGTTTCTGGCCAACAACAGACAGGCCTGTAGTGGGTGGTAACACAAGTGAGATGCCCGGTCCTTAGAACAATCACATAAACTCAAAGAGGCAGCAGCTGTCCCGGTATCAAGCTTAGAAGACAGGCAGGGAGATGCTGGAAGGATGAACGGAAACAAGAATCACAGGCAGTTCCAGGAAGAGTGCTGCAGCTTAAGTAAAGACACTGTTAACGTTATAAAATGCGTATGACTGGAATGTTGTCTAGAAAACCAATCTGCTCTGAGTAATAAAAAAAAAAACCCCACTATGACAAAACAGACAAAAAGGAGGTAGAATTGGCCTTGAACTGCACACGCTCCCAGTGACTATTGAAGATTTCCAAACTACTCCTGCCCCATCTTGTAGATTGTCTGGAGACAGGAATTAGTTAGGAGGACCTCCGAGTCCTGCACCTCTCACCTGAGCCCACCAGGACGTCCGGGTTCCCCAGGGTGACGGCTGCGGTGAAGTCAGAGCCCCGGTACTCCCCGTCCACCTGCCAGTTCACGAACTTGGACTGCTGGGTCTGCGAGGGACACAGGACAGTGTGAGGCCAGCTGGTGCAGCGTGTGGCTGGGAGAGCTGTTGGCTTGAGGCTCCACTCACCTGAATGGCCATCTTGGACCGGAGGCCTGGGCCCAGCTGGTGAATGACCTGAGCGTTGAGGCTGCCGCTGTTGTCCATGTCACCCACCAGCACAGGGAATGCCTGGGAGGGGGGAGAGGGCAAAGTCAGAGGGCACCATCGAGAGAGAGGTCCAGGGACAGAAAGCCTTATACCGGGTCTCCTCCTCCAGGTAGCCCTCCATGATGACCTAGGGTCCCCACACCCCTACTGTAGAGTTCATTCTCACGCAGCACCTTTACCGGACGGAGGAGAGTTTCTAAGGCAGTAAATCTGACAGATGACTGCCACATCATTCTGCAGAGTGGCTGGTGGGATCAAACTGCCAGCCTTTCCATGAGAGGCCAAGCACTCACCCACTGCACCACCTGTCTCGCCCACTTCCTCCCTGCCCTCTCAGGATGATCAGCCTCCGGGACAGGTCTGCCTACTCCCACTAGACAGTAAGCCTCCAAGGGGCAGGACAGAGGCTGCTGTGGTCACTGCTTTGTCCCCAGCCCTGTCCAGCAAGGAGCGGGGCACACAACCGGGGCGCAATGGAGGTTTTAGGAACGAATAAATATTAATAATAACAGAAAAAGAAAAACAATGCCATTGAGTTGCGGTCAGAGCAACTGTCTGTCAGAGCAGAACTAGGCCCTGAAGGAAGCCCTTCCCCCCCGAATCAAGCGTTCAGGAAGGCCCGTCTTATCTCACGTGTGTCTGCCACAGCCCAGTCTTGCCTCCTTCCCCCCCAATCCAAGCACCAAAAGAAACCTCATGGGTATTTCTAACCCATAAAATCCAACCCCACCTCTCCTTCATTCAAGCCATCCCTGAACTCAGATGCTGGCCTGACAGTCAAAGCACCAGCGCCGCCCACTCCGGTCATCACCAAAAGTCCTGGCCGCCCTAATGTCTGTGGCATCACTGAGGACAGGGCTGGGGTTTCGGGGACCTTGCAGAATGGCCATACTCCCCAGGTCTCAGGCACTCTACAGACTGTGCCCCTAACTCCCCACCTGGCAGCTCTCAAGTCCTGCTGGCTCTTGGCTACATATTTGTTCAAAGAAAGAATCAATGAAAAAGTGGGGACAGAGACCTCACCTCTGTGGGACTCAGCTGTTTAGTGCCCACATACGTCACTCCAAAGTGGTAGTTGGATTCCCCGACTGTGCTGAGGGCTACTGTGTGGTTCACCTTGGGAAAAGAGAGGGGACAGTGTGTGTGAGCCTGGGGGGCCAGCCACCAGTGACCACCGCTGGGCCCACTGGCCCCAGCCTAGGCTGGCCGCAACATATCAGTTTGCTTCCCCATTGCGCTAGGACTGCGGATCTGCCACTTTGGGGTTTCTAAGGGTTCTAGGCTCCCCCCCATCAGTCCCCACTAAGCAGGTGATCTGGCAGTGTCCGGGTTGTTTCAAGCCCCAATCCTCCTTAGGATGAAGAGTAAGGGGGCTGTGCACACAGATGCAGGGGGACGGCTGGGCTAACCGCTGGGGGACAGGGGCTCCAGAGGGGCTCACCTGGAAGTGGTTACTCAATCCTTTGTTGACTGTGAGCTTGACACCTTCCATCTGAATAGGAAACAGCTCTGGAGAGGAGAACAGCTGTCACACCCCGCTACACACACACACACACACCCTCCTCTGCTTCATTCCCAGCTGTGACCCTGCTCAGACCCCTACGGCCAGGCTGGATACCTGACATTAACACCCCAGTGGCCCTAGAAGAGAGGCGGGATAGCCTGGTGGAGGTGGTCCAGCGCCCCTGCGCTTACATGTGTGAGCAGCTAAGTGACGATCTCTGTGCATGAACTTCATCTCTAAGCTGGGGACGCTCATCAGATCGGTTCCACGAGTTTCATGAGTTAGCTAAGCGCACGCTAGAATGAAGCTCCATGTGCCTCCACCACCGCTTCTACATTAATGCTTCCAGGTCAGGATCCGGAAGCCCCGGCTTCCAACCTCCCCATGACACCTTGCTGACGCTGTGACCTTGGGCCTCAGTTCCCTCCCTAGCCACACTAGGAGGCCGGCGTGGCTGATCCCCGACGCGCCTCCGGATTATTCCTACAGCTTTGGCATTCCACCTCAAGTTCCACCATCTGATCTCAGCCTTCTGAACTCCAAATTCAACGACCCGACCCCAACGTCCACCTCTACCACTCAGTAAAATGATTCACGTCAAGCCCCGATGATGTCCCCTTTGCCCCCACGCAGGAGTCTGGCCATCACCCCCCGCAGGGGCCCTGTCTCCCCTCACCCTTGCACTTCCGGTGGCACTCTTCGAACGTGCCGGGGTTTGGCAGGCAGCTGCCGGCCCCATCGTCCGCGGCCCCGGCGGCGCTTGCGGTTGCGGCCCCGGGAGTCCGTTCCGAACCTCGCCCCGCGCTGGCCCCGGACCCCAGACCGCCCCCGAGAGGCGGGAGTGTAAAGCCAGGCGGCGCAGGTGGAGGCGGCGGTAGTCCCACGAGGCCAGGCGCAGGCGGCGGCGGCGGCCCAGCGGGCGGCGAGCTGGCGGCCAACACGTTCCCCATGGTCGACTGCCGGGGAGAGGTCAAAGGCCGGAGGTCAGGGCCCGAGTGCCCCGGACCTAGTCACTAGATGTTTCCTCCCCCCGCCCTAAAGCTTGATCCAGGTTCTCACTGGCGGCGGCGGCGCCTGCTCCCGGCCTGGCCTCCGTTCCCACCCCGTGCGCCAAGCGCAACCGAACCCGCTGCCGCCGCCGCCACCACCGTGGTCCCGCCCCGCCTAGCCCATTGGTTCAATGTGTCTCCGGGTCCGCCCACTAGGTCCACCATTTGGCTTTGCTATTGGAATTACAGCTGTGAGTCCCACCCACCTCTTCCGAAGGTCACTTTCTAATGGTCAGTGCTCTCAGGCAGGTCACAGAACACCTCCCTTCTTGTCTATTGGCTAGAGGTACCTGCTCCTATTGGGTCCTAACGCCGCGGGTTCTGGGACCCTCTCTCTATTGGCTTATGCTCCAAATTTTGTACCGCCCACTAACATGTCGCCTCCGCCCACTTTCCCTAGGCCTCCTTCCTCAGACTCCGCCCCACAGCAAAAATGCCATGCCCATTGGTCAGTTTTAGCTCTTGTCGCATACTGATTGGCTCAAGCTAATTAGGGGGCCGATCTTTAAGTGTAATGAATTGGATGCGCTCATTGGTTAATGTGTTAGGGTCGTAGGGCATTAGTAAAGGTGGGTTGCGCGGCAAAGCTGTTAAGCAGCAAGGTCAGGCTTCGCATCCCACCAGGCAACGCGACAGAGGGGCAATGCTCTGGTTTTGAGTCGCGGACTGAAAACCGGAAGTGCCAATCCTTCCCACAGTACCTTGGGGGAACTCAAACCGGTTATGTGACCCCTTCCCTACTCCCTTGTTACCCATAATGCTCCATTAATGCAAACTCGGCCTTTGACCCACCCCTTTCGCTACCCATCATGCTTCGCGCCGTCCTGTCACTGCAGTTTCTATCTTTGGCCCATTCATTCCTATCCCATTACCCATCATGCCTCTGCCCCATTCATTTCAGCTTGATTGCCCGTAGTGCCTGTGGCCCATTCCTGCCTGTTCACTTCCATCATTTTTCTGGCCTTTCTCCTTTAATTACCCATCATGTTTTGGGTCTATTAATTCCTGTCCATTACCCATCATGCCCGCGACCCGTTTCTCCATTATTCATCACTCTGCCTTTGGCTCATTCATTCTGATCCATTACCCGTCGGGCCCTGGGCTCTTATTGGAACATTATTCATCATTTTGCCTGTGGCCTATTCTTGTCATTTCTCCATCAACTCCCTTGATTACTGCTATTTCTATCTTTGTTCCCTTTATTGCTGCTCATTACTCATTAGCTCGCTGGTACACTGATTAGTCTTCTTTACGCATCGTGCCTTGTAGTTCTTCCTCCCTTCTAGCATCTTTTGTGCTCATTAGTCTCTATATATAGATAAAGCCATTGCCCTCTGATTCATAACTCCCTTCCCTCAAGTTTCTGAGGCTGTAAACCATTACTAGTTGGAGATGCTCGTGGATTCAAACTGCCTACCTTTTGGTTAGCAGCCCCTACATGTTAGGCACCATGCCACTAGGGAGAGACACACACACATCCTCTGGTCTTTGTTTCAATCTGTAACCCATCTGACCTCTAGCACACTTTATATCTTGTTTATCCACACCCTCATCTCATTCCACAGAAAACACCAGAGCTGCTCTTGAGTATAAACTTGTATTTTGTTGAAAATGTTAGCGTACAAAACAGTATCAGGTCCCCTACCCCTAAACGCAGGTGACCCACTTTGGCCCCAGAGTGCTTTTGGGTCCCCATCCCTGTGCGAGGGGGCAAAAAGGACTCAGTAGTCTCCATGGTAACAGCAGCCTTTTCTACCAAGGTTGGGACCTCACCAGCACTGGGAAAGGGCCGGACCCTGAGACTCCTGCCTGCAGGAGGGAGATGTGCAGCTCTGCCTTGGCTTGAGGAACCCTCCTTCAGGGATCAGATGGGGGGAGGGGGGGTCTAGGGATGAGTGAGGGGACTTTGCCGCCTGGAGGGCTCAGGTCGGAGCAGCAGAGAGCCCCACCCCATCAGAGCCATAGGGAGTTTCCTTTCTGAGGTCTGGGGTCTCCTTTGGGATCATGGGGCGTTTGGAGATACCAGCTGGAAGATGAGAGGAATGTTCTAGGTCTTGAGAGGAGTCCTTGGGTCAGAGGTCATACCCAATGACCTCATGAGATTAGGGTTCCCTTCTCGTGGCAGGTTTCTCTGGCTTAATGGTCATAGCAGACACACCAAGGTGGATGTCACAAATGAGATGCCCATGTGTTGATAGTGGCCTGTCTAGAGTCAGGGGCACTCGATCCCTGGCAGGACTTTGAGGGATCAGACATACATAGCCCGGGACATGACAAAGCCTTTGCTCTGATAGGATCCAGAGGGGGTGTCATAGGACAGGGCGTCATAAATGGGGTTGATCTTGTCCAGGTAGTCATCTTCCTCATCGTCATCATCTAGGTCCAGGGAAATGGCTTCCACAGCCGGTGACCCCGGAGGCACCAGGACGGGGCCCCCCAGGCTTGTGGCCCCCAGGAGCATGGACCCAGAACGCTCTTCCAGGGTGGGCAACTCGTGATATCGCGGCATTTCCTGGGGGCAGAGAGGAAGTGGAGTCCAAGGTCATAACACAAAACCACCACAATCTATCCCGCTAATCCCCAAATCCTGACCACCTGGTCCCATCCCATCAGAACTGTCCTCACACTTTTGCCCAAACTCTGCCCTTTTCCCAACGTCAGCCCTGAACTAGGATTGTCCTACAGCTCATCCCTAACCCAATGCCCTGACATAACCTCTGGGCTCCAAGCTCTAACCACAGATACAGCCCAGACCTTAAGCTATGACCTTTCATCCTTCGCATTTCTTTTCCCCATCCTTGACTTCTTGAGTGCCTGACCCTGGCTCTTAAAACCCAGGCCCCAGACCCACCCTCATTCTGCCCTCCAAGCTCCTACCTGATCAGCAGATGAGACACTGGCATCAAAGTAGGGGGTCTTGAGAGGACTGTGCTCTGAGGGCCCCAGGGTGAAGAGCTGAGAAGGCTGGGGGGAGTGGGAGAGATCAGATCAGGACACCCCAAAGCTTGATGCTCCCCAACAGGTCCCCCTCCCAGCCCTGTCCATGGTAGAAAAAGGTAGGTAAGAGAAGAGAGTAGGGACAGCCTGGGTATCAGCGGCCAAGCTCACCATCTTCTGCTCTTCCAGCTTCGTCTTTGGAGCCGGAGGCTTGTATGAGGGAGGGCCCTCCAGGCTGTGGGGAAGGACATGGATCCAGTCAACGTGAGAACTCAGGAAGGCCAGTGCACATCCCGTTCCCTCTGCCTGGAACTTCCTATTCATCCCCACCCTGCCCCACCAGGCAAACTCCTACCTGGTCCACAAATCCCTCCTCTTCCAGAAAGCCACCTTGATTATCGTGACCAGTCAGAAAGTCCTGTCCACTTGTCCAAGCAGGGCAGGGGCCAAGACTATAAGCACAGCTCAAACAGCTTGACCAAAGAGCTATCTCCTGAGCTGTTCCTGATTCTGAATTGTAACATTGTTGTTGAGTGCCTTCAAGTCAGAACCAACTCACAGCTGACCCTCCAGCAGGTTTTCAGAGGCAATTAACTGCATGAGAGAAGACTGCCCAGCCTTCCTCCAGGGAGCAGCTGATGGATTCAAACTGCAAGCCTTTGAGATTGTACTGCAGCTTCTTACTATTAGGCCAGCAGAGCTCCCTGGTTATTACTTCTCTAATAAACCCTGTAACTGTGAGAATGGTGGTTGAAATGTATGTGGTCACTGCAACAAGTTACCGAGCTCAGCAAAGGAACAGAGAGTGCAGTGACAGCATGGCTGTGGGAAGGTCAAAAGGTGGGAGATGGAAGTGTATCTGGCTTCTACTACTGCTGGTAGGAACCAAGCTCGGGCTGTTTGATACGGATTCTCCTTCCCCTTGAGTTAGACAGGACTGACATCCCAGTTACTCCTTCAAGGAAGGTGGAAAAGGTGATGTTTCCTAAACGGTGTTTACTATGCCCCACCTCCAGGAAGCCCTCCTAGATTGCTCTGTGTTCTCAGTATGGAAACAAGGCACATGGAACCCCCATGAGGGTGAGACCATGCAAAAAAGGTATACTGAACAAGAGCTTGAGCTGAGTCATCACTACCCGAGGACAGATAGATCTCCTTCCATGGGTTATGAGCTCATGATAGCAGGTGCTCCTGGATCCAGGCACCCAGGAAGAGACTCTAAGAAATCTGTTGGTCTGAATTGGCTAGTCTCTAGTTCAAGTGACTCTGGTGACATATTCAGTATTGTGCTGCCAACCCACACGCAGGTGGTTCAAATCTATAAGCTGCTCTGTGGAAGAAAGATATGCAACCTTTTGTATGATTTGTAGTTTTGGAAACCCAGTGGAGGGTCAGTTATGAGTTGATGGCAACTTGATAGCAATAATAGAAAGTTAAGACAATGATTCACACATTCCCTGCTAAACAGAGTAATTTAGGAAGCAACACACTGGTTGCTTACAGCCTGATAGGCAGGATTACTGATCAGAGGGTTGGCAGTTCAAATCTACTGATGGTTCAACAGAAGAAAATTGGGCAGTCTCCTATGTTAAAGATTTACAGCCTCGGAAACCCCATGGGAGGTCGCTGTGATTCAGTATCAATTCAAAGGTGAGAGCTTTGGGTTTGGTTACAAATACTGAGTTATTCTCTGATTGTTCTGATGCAGGAGATTGGAGGTGAGGCTGGGAATGTGCACGTTTAAGAAGTCTTCCTCCTCTGATCCCAATACACACACGGGTGGTGTTAATTGAGAAGTATACATGGCCACTGAAAGATCTGTTTGCTGCATGAATTTCAGCAAAGATTTCATGTCCCTCAACATGCATCCTTCTCTGACAAAAAGGGGAAAAAAGTGCATCATTATCTTCCTCTGAGAATGATGGATTTACAGAAGGGGACACGGTAAATGTCTCACCACCAAGCCCCTCACAAACGCTGCCGTGTCTGAGCCCACCACTGTAGTCAGTGTGTCAGTCCAGCTCACTGAGGGTCTTCTGCTTTTTTCTTGACCCTCTTCTTACTCTAAGGAGCTCTGATGGCGTAGTACTTGGTAAGGACTTATACTGCCAACCCAAAGCCATGTAGTTCGAATCCACCAGCTGCTCCAAGGCAGAAAGATGGTCAAAACTCTGCCTGTGTGATATGCAGCCTCTGAAAACCTGCTGGGTGGTCAGCTATAGGTGGGCTCTAACTTACTGGTATGTGAAGTAACAACTATTTACTCTGTTGCTCCCGTGACCTCGTCTGCAGGCAGCTGCACTTCTAACTCTAAGGTGGTGTCTCTCTGCCGAATCCACCAGATCTGCAGGAACGACACAGGCAATCCCCTCCTGTGTGATTTACAGCCTCGGAAACACAATGGCGGGTCACTTATGAGTCAGTCCTGATTGGACAGCAATGAGATGGGATATTTTATCTCTTCTCAGAAGGAGGACATAAAAACACTCATAAGGCTGCTCGTAAAGACGAAGAGAGTTTATGAATAAATTGGTTCCCCTTTGACATGATGAGTCTCGCTGCCTCCCTCTGAGAGTAAGTGCTGTATTTACTGAAAATGTAAAGGCATTTTTTAAAAATGTCTGTCTAAGCAGAGTCTCTAATCGGTCCAGGTCCTTGTGCAGAATGGACACTTTCTGAATACTTGCTGAATGAATGAATGAATGCCGCCTCTGTGAGGTCGTGCACGTACAGGACATCTCACTGAGCCTGCTGCCTAAGTGTGGCTCTTCTTGTCAGGTGCCACGGAGTCAGTTCCAACTCTCAGTGAGCCTGTGCAGAAGCAGAACGAAGCCCTGCCTGGTGCTGCGCCATCCTCCATCACTGCTGTCTTAGACCCACTGTTGTCCACCTGTCACCTCGAGGATTGTTCCTCTTTTTTTGCTGGTCTTCGGCTTAGTCTGGAGCTCTGGTGCCAGAGCCCACAGGGAGTTCGCTAACCCAAACCTCTCTGGAGGTTCCAATCCACCAGCAACTCCATGCGAGAAGGATAGGCAATCTCCTCTTGTGCCATTTACAGACTCGGAAAACCAATGGTGGGTCAGTTATGTGCCAATTCTAACTCACTGGTGACAAGATTTTTGTGTTGTTGGGTTTGGTTTTGTTTTTACCAAGCACAATCCATCTGTCCAGGGAACGGTCCCTCTTGATACAGTCAAAGTATGAGAAATGAAGCCTCGCCATCCTTGATTTGAAGGAACATTCTGGCTGTACTACCTTTCTCACAGTTTTAATTGGCCACTGGGTCACTTAAGAGAAAAAATTGTTATTTCCCAGCCTCCTCTGCAGCTGGAGGAAGACATGTGACTACACTGTGGCCAATAGGAAGTAGCAGAGATGTACTACTCAGCTGTCGCTTAACTGGACAGAAAGCCTTCCCACTGGCTGGAGCAGCAGGGGTCTGGAAGACAGAACAAGTGCATCTGGTTGTCAGGTACGTAGACCTTGATGGGAACGGCTCTGCTGAGAGTGGACAACCGTCCTGAAATGTGGGGAAGGTGGAGCAACAATAGCGCGGGAGCCTGGGCTCCAACAACTTCACAGAGCAGCGCTGTCAGCAGCTCAGGCCTCTGCAGGGAAGAGAAGCAAACCTGCCTTCCACGTGATCCTGACTCACAGTGACATTAAAAGACAGAACAGAACTGCCGATAGGGTTTCTGAGGCTTTAAATATCTAGGGACGCAGACGGCCTCATCTTCCTCCTGTGGAGGTTCAGTCAACCTGTTAGTGCTTTCAGGACCACACTGCCACCTCCAGATGGTTGCCTCTCCCTTCACCCTCACCCCCACTCTCCCACCATCTCTGTCTCCAGCGCCCATCACTCACTCATCCTCCTCTTCTGTGCCCTGCAGCGTCAGCTCCTTCCGCTGCTGCCGGCAAATGAGGATGCCCGTGACGGCCACGGCTGTGGCGATGATGGCCGCGATGATCCCCCCGATGATGCCGCCCGTGGCCCCCGCGCCTGCTGTGTTGGGGCTCTCTGCGAGGAAGGACGACACTGTGAGGGGGGTATCCAGGTGGTCGCTGTGGATCCCGCAGTCATGCTCACCTGCCTGCCTCCTCACCCAAGGGCAGGGGCCCTTACTGGGCATGTGCTGCGTGTCGGGCACGGGAGACAGAGGGGCAGCGGGCGAGACTCAAAAGGGTCTGTGCCGTCCTGGAAGCTGCGTTCCAGCTGGGACGGGAGGACTTAAGAGGAAACATACAAAGACTCTAGCTAAGGTGGGGACCAGTAAGACAGGATGACACCCGGTGAGGAGGGGGCTAAGGGAGGAAGACGGGAGAGGTTTAAGCCAATTTTGAACAGGATGTCTCTACCGAGGTAGCATCAAAGCCAAGACCTAAAAGCAAAGCGGGGCGAACTGCCAAAATGAAAGGAGAGAATCCAAAGCAAAAGGCATCCAGGGCAACGGGTCTGAGGTGGGAGTGTTGGGACAGGAGGTGAATGAGAGACAAGGGCAGAAACAGGGACCAGAGTGGGAGCAAAGGCTCAGAACACAAAAGCATAATACCTGGGTTTCTGGGTCTGATAGTGCTTGATGGGACCCCTGAGCCTATAGCCCTTAAACCAGGGACCGAGGCCATGGCTCCACCTTCAGCCAAACAGGCGGAATACCACCACCAGGGAGGTAAGTCATTCCTCAGAGCCATCAACCACACTGGCATTTTCCTGGGGAGAAAGCGGGGAGGACAGGAAGGGAGAGGACAGGGGGATGAGCAGAAATGAGACCCGCAGAGAAACGAGAAGCGCAGAGAGCGGGCAGCGGCTGCGAGGCTGATGGTGAGACAGCCACAGAGCAGGTGTAGCTGGTGGAACAGATCCTGCCCTGCACGTTTCACTCAAAGTCCAACACACAGTTAAACAGGGGTCCATCACGAGGCTGTGGACGGAGGAGCACCGGAACACCCTTGTTCGGGATAGAATTGTCCTGAATGGGTCGTTGCACCCCTAACTTAACAGGAAAAGGGATGCGGGGGCTCCGGATGTTCAGGGCCCTCCTCTTAGAACTTTCACCCGATTGCTCACATCCACCCTAGACAGGCGCACCCCAGGGCCTGAGGCTGGAGCACCCCCCAGTCCCACCATCCTCAGCCCAGGGTCTGGCACACAGTACGTGTTCTAAGTAGAGGCCCTGCATGCGTGCCTGCCGTATACTACATCCAGCTGCCTCTGGGATGCAGAGAAACTCTCCGCCCCAGCCTCCCTCAGGCTGGCAGGGGACAGGAACACTCGTGCAAAAAGACCCCTGGACTGCACTCATTACCCTGGACCCATTCTGCAGATGAGAACGCAGAGCTTCCCAGAGGAAATGTCGTCGGACCACAAACCAAAGACCAAAGCAGCTGCCATCATCACACTGGGCTCATGGCGGGGCCTCGATGTGTATGAACGCCACAGGATTTTCAAGGCCTACGTGACCTGGGGGTGTTCAGCTGCTAACAAGAGAGCTGGGCACCTTAGGGGAGAAAAATGAGGCACTGTGCTCCCACAAAGGTTCCAGCCTTAAAAACCGTGCTCTGTCCTATAGGGCTCCTCTGACTCCTTGGCAGTAGGTTTGGGTGTTTCCTGGACCCTTTCCAGACAGATGGCCAGACTTTTCTTCCAAGTTGCCTCTGATGGATTTGAACCTCCAGCTTTCACCGTTTAACTGTTAACACTCAAGGGTTCCAAACTGAAAAACCAAACTCACTGTTCGTTCAGTCAGCCCCCAATCACAGCTTTCCCACACCCACACACACCCCGCCTCCCCTCCCCACAGGCTTCCCAGGCTGGGAATCTTCATGGGAAAAGAATACACATCCTGTCTTCAGGGATTCCTGGCAACGCCCTTCCGTCAGGCTGAAACCAACTCACAGCTGACCCTTCGCTGGTTTTCTGAGTCTGCATCTCAAGGGAGATCGCTCTGCTCTCTCCTGCAGAGTCACTGGCGGAGTTGAACCGCCCGAGGTGCCACCGTCAGGTTCACAGCACAGTACGCTACAGACTATGTCACCAGAGTCCCTCCCTCCAGCCACCCCAGGGCCGTCCGGTTTCGTCCTCCACGTTCTGCAGCCTGGAAGCCTCAGGAGGGACTCAAGAGTGAGAGGGATGACAGTCATTGCTCCTCAACCCCACAATTCATCTTTCAAATTACTGTTACTCTAGCTGTTATGACTGACATGTCTCTGTCCCTACCACCACCCAGTCAGGACCCACTGAGTGGCAGCAAAAAGCCCCAACACTGGGCTGAGTAGAGATTACTTTGTGCTCAGCACTTTACCAAGGGCTTTTTGAATCCCCCAAACAACCAGACACTAACAACGTACCCATTTCCCAAAGGTGGAGACTGAGGTTCCAAGAGCTGGTCTCCAAACTCAGCCCCTTTCAGTCCCAGTACACCCTCTGTGGGTGGTTTCGGGAAATTTATTTGGAGTGGGTGTGGCACTGTGGGAGAGTCCCACCCTTCCCATGAATTTAAGGACCCCTCACCCCCCCCCCACTCCACCAGGGCAAGTTAAGAGGAAGGAAGCAGAGACAGTCCTGAGTGGGTGTGGCCACCCCCACCATCCCTCGTGGGGCACCCCCATGGGGCCCCAGGAAGTAGGGCACTCCTGCTGTGGATCCAACAACGCCCGGCACATCCAGGAACCAAGATTCCCATCAGGGCAGCCAATTCCAAGTGGAACAAACGTGTGGATATTGGAAGCCCAGACCCTACTGACCTGGTCCCCAGCCCCTTCATCTGGGGGGGCCACAGACATCTACTGTGTCTTGCAAAGACCCAAGTATTTCCCATTGAACCCCACTCCCCTTGGCACCACTGAGCTAGGCCCTCCGTCCAAGTTGTCTCGGGAGCCAAAATGTCATGTTTCGGCAGCACCCACTAGCCCCTGCCCCCATCAGCAACCACACCAATTCAGGAAGGGTCCAAGACATCCCCACAGGTTTCCTTCAAGGTGTTTATTTCAATCCTGAGTGGCAATGGAGGGGATAGGCCAGAGCCAAAACCAGTCTCGGGGCTCCCTCCTCTGGGTCCCCAATATGGAGCTCCCAGAGGTCTCCCACCCGCCATGCGGCCCCGAGGACAGTCCAGCGTGTAGGTCCCCCTCCTCTCCAAATCCCAGCACGGAAGGGAGGGAGCAAAGAGTTCTGACTCCAGTGCGGTCCAGACAAATGGGTCCAACGAGTCCAGGGCCTTCCTGGCAGGGCCGGTGGCAGCGGGCTCCCAGTTGTCTGTCTGCCCATCTCCAGGTCAGACGTAGACTGCCCGTCGTGAGATGAGGGAGCCGTCCAGCTGTGATTCCATGTCATCTTCCATAAGCGCCTTGGACGGAGGCAGCATCAGGCCTTCCTCGGCCTTTTCCTCCTCATCCTCCTCATCCTCCTCCTTGTCCTCAGGCCTCAGCGGACCAGGGGCGGTTGAGGCTGTTGCGGTCCAGAAAACGGGCCCCCCGTTTCCAAACACCTGAGTTTTGGGATCGTGTGACCCTCCACTGTCGTCGCCTCTTCCTCCTCCAGGGCTTTTCCTCCTCCTCCTCTTCCTCAGCAAGATGAAGGCCAAGGACCCCCCAGCCAGAAGTAGCAGCACCAGGAGTGTACCCCCCACGGCCCCCCACACCAGTGGACCCGCTTCTCGGGATAAGGCCCTGGGGCTGTCTGAGGAGAGAAACGGGGTGAGAGAGAAAGGGAGACACTAGGTCAAGAGGGTAATTTGGGGGAGTTAACGGGAAAGGGATGACACAAGATACATGGGGCAGTTATTAGAATTAGCAGGGGACCTTGACTGACAGGAAGAACCGAGGCAGCGGGAGGAGACGGGAGAAACCCTTATTTCTTTGCTAGGGGCTGGGCATGTCCCAGGAGGAGCTGCAAACTGGTGTCCCCCCAGCCCCTCTATCCTGTTTCCTGGCACCTATAATGGTGCTTCTCAAAAATGAAAACAATTAACCACAGGGGCACCATTGAGCCACCAAGGCTCCCATGCCAAAGGGGGTGGGGGTGAGAATCAGGTGACCCGTAATGTCCAAATCCCAGTCCCATCCATCCATCACTGTGCTCATGTGAAGACTAGTTAGCTGGCTACTTCTATATTCCCTTCCTGCATCCCTTGGCGTCTGCACTCCGGGCTCCTCACCAAATCACTGAGGAATCAGCCAGAGGTTTCCTGGATCAGAGTCTCGATCCAGTCAGGATTTGAACACATGGCCGTTCGAGTCTGCGGCTCTTTCGGGCAGCTGTTAATCGCAGCTAAGTCAGGGCAACCCCGCCTGTGCAGAGCAGAACTGTCTCACGAGGGGTTTTTGTTTTGTAAGAATGAATGTGACTTGTGCAAGGCGCACTGTGACACCAATTAGATGGTGACAGCTTTCCCTATGAACAAGAACAGTCTTCGGTGGACAGGCCGACTGCCAGGCTGGACGCTCCCAAAGACACACAGACGCCCCACCAAGTTTTCACAGCAGTGGCCTTTCAGAAGCAGGTCCCAGTCCTGCACTGCGAGGTGCCTGTGGCTGGCTGTGTTTTAACCGCTGCCCTTCCTGCTCAAGAGTGTAGCACTGAACTATTTGTATTGCCCGTAGAGGCCTAAGAAGGGCTGAGATCTCCTCTAATCTTAACTCCAGCAGACTGCCTCCTCCATGGACGTGTCCCCTCTCTGAGCTCCCACAGAGCACCCTGATTAGGAAGGGGGTGGGGTAAAGTAGAGAGATGAAGCCAGGGAGAGCCATAGGGGCAGGGGGAGGCATTTTAGGCCCCCAAGCAGGCACAGACATCAAAGCAACTGACAGTTACCCACCCCCATGTGGAGGGACCAAGGGGGAAGGCCTTCACCCCACCCCGACCCCAGGAGGGGCTGAGGCAGCAGGACCCAGGCAAGCCGAGGATCTACGTCAAGAATGTGCTTTTACAAGTTTCCTTCGGAGCAGTGCTTTCAAGCAGGGGTTCCCACCCAGCGGGATGTCAAGCTGCACATGTGGTTCATGGTGACCCTAAGAACAGGTGACCTGAACCATGCCCTGTCCTGCGCCCCTCTCATCATCTCTCACACTACAGCCCACTGCTCAAGTCGCCGTGTCAATCCTTCTTGTTGGGGGTCTTCCTCTCTTCCGCTGACCCTCCATCTTTGCAGGCATGACGTCCCTCTCCAAGGAATGGCCTCGTCTAGCTACACGTCCAGAGGATGAAAGAAGTGGCTTTGCCTCCGAGGAGCACTCTGGCTGCACTTTCCCCGAGACAGATCTGTTCGTTCTTCTGGCGGGCTACGTTAGCGACTCACACACAGCATTTAAAAGAATTTAGCAAGAGTGTGTCTCAAGGAGGAGCGGCAAATTACACGAACGGGCGTACGTCAACGGGGTTGTGGACAGGAAGGAACTGCTCCAAAGGCTGTAATCTCGTGTCTCCAAGACTGTCATCTTTCTGGGAACAGGTTTCTAGATCTTTCTCGGAGCTGCCTGACTTGGTGCAGTCAAATCACCAACCTTTCCAAGTTACTAGCCAGGTGCTTAACTACTGCGGCACACGCTCTATCCGTTACACGCACAAACATACGTATTACTTGTTATTATGCGTTGTCAAGTCACAATCGACTCTTAGCTGACCTCCCGGCAGGTGTTGAGAAGCTGCACTAGAGGAGACTGTCTATCTTTCTCCCCAGGAGGAGCTGGTGGATTCGAACTGCCTGCCTTTGCGTTGGCAGCGTTAACTCCTTACCACTAGGGCGGCTCCCATGTGTGTTATTATTTTGCAAGGGAGGCATTAACACATGGCTATGAACAGGTCTGGTGGACAGGAGCCCTTGTGGCACAGTGGTTATGTGTTAGACAGCCAAGCACAAGATGAGCAGTTCGAACCCGCCAGCCGTTCTGTCGGATGAAGACGAGGCTACCTGCTTGAGTAAGTCCTGCATGGTCGCTTGGCCACAGAATTGGCCGAGCTGGTGGGTCTGGCTGCACGTGTCACTGGGGGGCTGCTGGGAGGCTGAACAGGGTCTCACAGAGAACAGAAAGATCTGGTGATTCCCTCTGGAATCCAGCCAATGAAAACGCTGTGGATCCCAGATAATCACGGGGACGGCGCTGGGCCGGCCAGTCTATCATTCCGCTTGTGCCCAGCGTGCCTGTGAGTTCAGCAGCGGGGCGGGGGCAACCCAAGACAGCACCATGCTGCTGGCAAGGCTGGACCTTGAACCTGCAGAGTTGTGAGGGGGGGTGTTCCTGAGGTGAGGAGGTGGTGGGGTGTCCAGGTTTTTGTGGGGTGATAGCTTCCATCTGAGCTCCTTCAATATGAGTGTGTTTTGTGGGCTCCCCGCTGCCCTGAGGTGCCTTACATACAGAGTGAGTGTGGGCGGAAGGTGAGCGCAAGGCGAGGCGAGGTCTGAGGGTGAATTTCCAGTTCTCTGGCCGCGTGGCACTGACCCTCCTGCTCTGAGCGCACCTCAGAGGGCGAGGCCTGTCTCGCTCACATTGCCCTGTCACTCGAGAGAAAGGCCGGGCACAGGGGAAATCTCAACAAATACTCGCCCGGTGACTCTGTGCCCAGGAAAGCAGAGCTCTGAAGTTTCGGAGGGTGTGCACAGCCTGGGGGGGCCACGTTCTGAGCGTCTGTGTGAGAGACGGTGAATCCGCTCGGTGCCCACAGCCGCCCAGGGTCCACCCTGACCCCGAGTGCCCACGCAGCACGGATACTGTACAGACGGGGTGTGTGTGCCTTCTGTGCTCTCACTGCCAGCCAAAATCCTGATGTGGCACGTTGACAGGTGTGGTACATTCACAGGTGTGGCGCACACACAGGGGTAGGACCGGTACAGGTGCACATTCACAGGACAGGTGAGGTACAGTCACAGGTGTAGGACAGGTGCACAGGGACAAGTGTGGTACATTCACAGGTGTGGAACGCACACAGGTGTGCTGCTGGACAGGTCACCCGAGGACCCTGCTCCTGAGCCTGGCGCCTTCTGGGTGGCCTAGTGGGTAAGGCCTTGTACCGTCGACCAAAGAAACAAAATTCGAATCCACCAGCTGCTCCCCGAGAGAACAGGCAGTCTCCTCCCGTGCCATCTCCTGCCTCTGAAAACCTGCTGGACGGTCAGCTAGGAGTCCACTTCGACTCCACAGCACCTAACAACAGGCTCTTCGGGCTTGCCTGGTGTCCCCTGGTCCCCTGTCCAGTGTGTGCCACTGCTCTCTTGGAGGTAAGTCCTGG
>NW_006400065.1:312715-314119 GCF_000299155.1 Elephantulus edwardii | reverse complement strand
GTAGACGGTGGGAGGAGGGCGGTGTAGACGGTGAGAGGAGGACAGTGTAGACAGTGTGAGATCAAGTATAGACAGTTGTAGGAAGGCAGTGTGGACGGTGGGAGGAGGGGGATGCAGACCGTAGGAGGAGGCGGGTGTAGACAGTAGGAGGGACCAGTGTAGACAATGAGAGGACAGCTAGTGTGGACAGTGTCGGGTCACCCGGTGTACAAGCACTCACAGCGCACAGTGAGGGTCACGGGCAGCAGGTCGGGCTTCTCGAACGTCTCGTGCTCCACTTGGCAGGTGACCTGGGCGCCGTCCACGCGGCCCAAGGGCACCAGGGTGAAGCGGCTGGTGACGGTGAAGGTGCCAGGCTCGGACCCTGGCACCTGGGTCTCAGCAGCCTCGCCGTCAAGGGTCGAGTGCCAGGTGATGTGAGCGGGTGGGCGGCCATCACTGGCGACGCAGCGGGCCACAGGCAAGGGGTCCAGGCTGAGCGTCACCTCCTGGGCCTCGGCGTGGTTCCGGGGCTGGGCTGCGGAGAGGGCAGAGGTGGTCACCTTGTACCTGCGGCCACTCCCCAACACCGGAGTGCAGAGCAGGGACAGAGGCAGGGCTGCCTGTTTCAAAGCCAGCTCCACTGGTCAGGAGCACTGCCTCAGTTTGTCCTTCTGTCAAATGGGATCCCGAAAGTGTTCAATCCGTGTGCACTCTGCATATGAAGACTGTCAAGCATTCAGGACCACACGTTGTGTGTTAGACGGAAGATGTTTGCCTGGCTCAGTCAGAAAGGCTGAGTCAGGAGCTAAACGCTAAAGAGGTGGCGATGGAAAAAGCAAAGCCAGTTTTACAAACGCTCAAGATCGTTAGCTATTATTAGAGATGCAAGTCAAAACAACAATGAGATCGCATCAACAGCAAAATTCAGGAAGACAGCAGCGATAAACGCTGACAAGGATGTGGAGAGACTGGAATTCACACACACTGCTGGAGGGAATGCAAAATGACGCGGCCACTACGGAAAGCAACCTGGGACTTCCAGAGAAGCAGTCATACAAACACCATTTGATGCAGCAGTCCCACTACTAGGTATGTATCCCAACGAAATGAGAGCTGAGACAACAGCAGATAAATGCACCCCCAGGTTCCTAACTTGAGCGCCTCTCAATAAACACATGGATAAAGAAACTAAGGTAAGAGTCTTTTGGCACTTCCTTAGAAGACAGCACAAGGTGAATGCATCTGGAGGACACTATGGTAAATGAAATAAGTCAAACAAAATAATTATTATGATTTAAGACCACTATTTTTTTAAGACCACTATTTTAACGAACTCTGGCGGCCTATTGGGAAGTAGCACCGCAAACCCAAAGGTTGGTTGTTGTTATGCTGTCGAGTTGCTAGTGACTCAAAGCGACCCTA
>NW_006400065.1:309588-312615 GCF_000299155.1 Elephantulus edwardii | reverse complement strand
TGAGTGTGATGTTTTAGCTGTCAGTCCTGGGAGGGCCCCGGACCGCCAGGCCCAACCCCACTTCCAGCAGCCTGCTCCCCCGGGACTGGCCTGGCTTCATGCCTTCTGCACCCCATCTCCTTGTCCGTCCCTGCTTCTTTCTAGAAGCGGGTGCCTGGCGTGCGTAGAGCTGCAGGGCTGTGTCTCCTTAACTGGAGCCTCTAGAAACTTCTCTCAGCTTCCTCCTGACCATTCTCCGGCCTGTTCTTTCTAGAAAGCCCCTAACACAGTGCTCACCTCCTCATCCCTCTGCCTTCATCATCCTCACCACCCGAGATCGCACCTCAGGGCCCAGTCCCCTCAGCGGGGTGGGTGTGGGGTGTGTGGGTGTGGGGGGGTGTGTGTGTGTGTCTCTCTCTCTCTCGCCCCTCCCCGTCCAGGTGGGTGGCGCAGCCCCTACACCCGAGGGCAGGGTGGTAGGGAGCAGACTGGGGTCTTCACATGCAGCCCCCCGATGCCTGCTTACCTCGGACGAGGACAACCTGCTCGGCGCGGCCCGTGCCCACGGCGTTGGTGACTGTGCAGATGAAGGTGGTGTTTAACACTCTGTCCACCGAGTGGATGAGCAGCTGGGAGCCCCGGGTGACCACTGTGTCAGGGAGGATGCCGGATGTCCTGGGTGGGGGACAGAGGGTTAGGGGAGATATAGAGATGGTTGCACAGACCAGGCCTGTCTTCACGTGCCCTCGAGTGCAGGCTGGGGCTCCCCTCTTCTCAGACCTCAGAGTTTGAGTCTCTAAGCCACTCCTCCCTTGGAGTCTGGAGTCCAAACTGCCCAGCCCTCCTCCCTCAGATCCAAGGTTCCAGCCCCCACCCCCACCTCTCGGACCCCTCTGTCGAGTCCACCCAGGACTCACGTGCTCCAGTCATAGCCAGTGGGTTCGGGGTTGCTGCGGACGTCACAGTTCAGGGTGACCTCACTGCGGCCGAGGTACCAGTTGTCGTCATAGCCCGAGATGGAGACCTCAGGGGGGTCTGGGGGAAATGGACACTTATGTCAGAGACAAGGAGAACCCCAGCAGGTGGACAGGGGAGGGGGAAGGCTCCCCAAAGCAATGGGACTGCTCAGCAAAGGAGTCCGGGAGTCAGGCCAGGCAGTAGGCTGAGTGTGGACACTGTGTAGGGCGGCCAGTGGGGGGATCTAGAGGGGACAGCAACTGTCTAGTGCAAGCAGTGTTATGAAAGCCACAGGGAGGCGAGGTCTGGCGGCCTAGTGGCAAGAAGCTGCCCTGCAATCCCAGAGGAGCGCGGTTCAAATCCACCAGATGGTCTGCTGGAGAAGGAGGGACAATCTCCTCCTGTAGCAGTCAGATCTGATTTGATGGTACACGCACACAAAATAATAATTTTTTTTTTAAAAAAGAAAGCCACAGGGAGAGATATAGACAGAGAAAGAGAGAAAAAAGAGGGAGGGGATAGGAGAGAGGAACAGAAAGAAAGGGCGAAGGGTAGAGAGAGTGAGATGCAGAGAGAGGAAGAGAACCAGGGAAGGAGGAAGATGGATGGGGAAGGAGAGAGAGACAGAAGAGAGAGGGGAAGAGACAGAAAGAGCGAGTAAGTGCATGTGCTGACATGTTGGTAGGTGGGTGTGTGGCTTCTCAAAACTCCAGGGGCAAAGGACGCCGGCAGCGAGGGGTCAAAGCAGAGAATGTCCCCTGGAGGAAGTCTGTGTGACACTCTCTGGACTCAGCACTCAGGGGGGCTCATGCAGTGTTGCCCGAGGACGTCAGTGTAGACGAGGTTTGGGGACATCAGTGTCCCCAGCGCCGTAACTAGAAAACGCCCATCATGAAAGCTAAGCTGCGAGGGTGGGGAGCTTAGACAAGGATTTAGAACAGTGTTGCTTGTCGGGCTGCTAACGGAAAGATTGGTGGTTCAAATCGACCAGCCGCCGCTCAGCAGGAGGTCAGGCAGTCTGTTCTCTTTCAGAGTAACAGGCTTGGAAACTCGAGGGCACTACAGCAGGGCTTACAGCACAGCCGTGGCTTGGGGAGAATCCCTACTTGGCAGGGAGACGCCAACAGGAGTCCATGGATAACAGTAAAAACCACCACCCTGCTGCTGCCGAGTGACCCCAGAGGTCGGAGAACTGCCCGCAGCGCTTCCGAGGCCGTATGCCTGGCAGGACGCAGTCAGCCTCATTCTCCAGCACACAGTGGGGCTGGAACTGCCAACCTCTCAGCTAACAGATGAGTGCTTACCCACTGCCCCACCAGGACACCGTGGGTGACCTTCCGGGGGTGAGTGCCGGCTGTTTCTGAGTTAACACAGAGCACCCTGGGGTGGGCTCGGTACCAGCAGGGTTCTGGGAGAGGGGTGATGGAAGTAACGTTAGGGGGTGGGGCTCAACCTGGAGACCCTGGCAGCAGTGCCCACTTGTGTCCACAGGAGCCAGGACACAGCAGGTGGGGTGCTGGCAAGCTGGCTCTCTGCAGCCAAAAGCCATTCCCCAGCCCCTCTGGTGTCGGTGCTTGTGAATTCCCTGGGCATAAACACCTCCCCTATGGTGGATTTCAATCTGCCAATAGGACCCCATGGAAAATGGATTAGGGAAGGACTGTTCAGAACTGGTCCTTGAGCCCACTGTAACCTACCATCAACGGGGGACAGCAACTACAAGAACTGTGGCTCAGGTGAGCAAGTGTAGATGGCAGGAGGAGGGCGGTGTAGACGGTGGGAGGAGGGCGATGTAGACGGTGGGAGGAGGGCAGTGTAGACGGTGGGAGGACAGTGTAGACAGTGTGAGATCATCAAGTATAGACAGTTGTAGGAAGGCAGTGTGGACGGTGGGAGGAGGGCGGTGTAGACGGTGGGAGGAGGGCAGTGTAGACAGTGTGAGATCATCAAGTATAGACAGTTGTAGGAAGGCAGTGTGGATGGTGGGAGGAGGGCAGTGTAGACGGTGGGAGGAGGGCGGTGTAGACGGTGAGAGGAGGACAGTGTAGACAGTGTGAGATCAAGTATAGACAGTTGTAGGAAGGCAGTGTG
>NW_006400065.1:274332-307868 GCF_000299155.1 Elephantulus edwardii | reverse complement strand
ACAAACCTGTTTGTTCTCCTAGCAGTCCATGGTATATTCAACACTCTTCTCCAGCACCACAGCTCAAAGACATCAATTCCCTTTCTATCATCCCTAGTCACTGTCTATCCAACTCTATGACGCACAGCATGCAATTGCAAAGACTAAAGCCTGGATCAGGCACACCATAGTCTCCAGCCTAACGTTGTTGCTCTTCAGTACTCTGGAGAGGTCCCTGACAGCTAACTTTCCCAACGCAATTCATCTCTTGATTTCCTGGCTGCTGGTACCAAGAGTGCTGATTGTGGAACCAAGAAAACTACAACTGTTAACAATCTCAATCTCTTCAGCATCCATAATGCTGCTGCCAATTGGCCCAGTGGTGAGAATCCTTGTTTTCTTGATGTTGAGCTTCAATCCATATTGAAGGCTGCAGTCGTTGACCTTCTGTAGCAAGCGCTTCAGGTCCTCCTCCGTATCAGCAAGCAGGATTGTGTCATCTGCATAACACAGGTTGTGGATGATGTCTTCCAAATCTGATGCCACCTTCCTCCTCGTACAGCCTAGTGTCCAGGATGATCTGTTTTGCATACAGACTGCAAAGATATGGAGACAGAATACATCCTGCATACACCCTTCCCGATTTTAAACCATGCAGTGTCTCCTTGCTCTGTTCTGACGACTGCCTTTTGGTTCAAGGATAGGTTTCGCATAAGCACAATCGAATGTTCTGGGATTCCCATTTTTGTCAGGGTCAACCAGTTTGTTGTGATCCACACACTCAAAAGCCTTTGCATAGTCAACGAAACACAGACATTCCTCTGGTACTCTCTGCTTTCTGCTAAGGTCCATTTATTATTAGCTATAATATCCCTGGTACCACGGCCTCTTCTAAATCCAGCCTGCACATCTGGCAGTTGTGTTACTCCAGTAGTTTTTGGATCATTTTCAGCAGACTCTTGCTTACGTGTGACATGAATGATGTTGTTCAATAATTTTCACACTGTTGGATCCCCATTCTTTGCAATGGGAACAAATATCGATCTCTTCCAGTCAGCTGGCCGGGTAGGCAGTTCAAATCTAACAGATGCTTCAGAGGAGAAATACAGGCAATCTCTTCCCATGTGATTTACAGCCTCTGAAAACCTGGAGGAGGGTCAGCAGTGATTCGGTTCTGAATCTATGACAGTGAGTCTGAGATGGTGCTTTTTCCAAATTATGAAAAGATAAGGAAAAGAAACAAAAAAAAACCCTCAAAAAGAAAACAAAAGATAAAGAAAGCCTTACGGAACCATTCTTGGATGGTTTCTAGGAACGGGAAGGGTGGGAGAGGTGAGTGAAGATATTGTCGCAACTTTATTACTATTATTTGCTGTTGGGCTGGAACTGACTCATTGCTGACTCACAGTGAGTTTTCAGAGACTGTAAATGACACAATAGTAGACTGTCGATCTTTTTCACACGGGGCAGATGGGATTTGAACTTTGTGCCTCTTGGCTGGCAGCACAGCTCCTTACCACTAGACCACCAGAGCTCCACTAATTATCTATTAGCCTATTGCTAATTAAAAAACCCAGATGCTAAAAAACTCCAAGAGGAACAATACTTGCTCTCGCTAACGGATGTGTCACCCAGTTAAGGACTGGTCTCTGCATGCCACAAGGACTTCTTCCCCTGAGATCTTCTGAGTCTTCCAACCGTCGTATAACCTTCCTTTCCCTCGCCTTGTCTCCTAACCCCCTGCAGAGTCTCCAACAGGCCCCCACACACCCTTCTAGACTGCTCCCCACATCTGTCCCCCACCACAGGCAGCAGAAAACTACAGAGCCTGCTCTGACCGCTCCCTCTGTGACATCTCTCACAGTATCACAAACTGAACTGTCGCCCCAAACACGTGTATGTAAATAATGTCATGTAAAGCCGATTAGAGAGGACGAAGGGTGGGATGTCTGTGTTCTGTGCCACGGGAACAGACTCACGGCTGACCCACCAGTGCGTTTTCAGAGGTGGCATGTCACATAGGAGACTGTCTATACTTCTCCCATGGAGCAGCGGGTGGATTCGTATACCTTTGGGCTGGCAGGCCAATTCCTTTCCCACCAGGCCACCAGAGTCCCTCCTAAGGGTGAGATGCAACACCCAGGCCCCATCCAAGCCACCATCATCGGTCCCTGAGGTGTGGCCTATAAAATACTTCATCTTGAAAGAGATAAAAAAGGGGGGTGGGGGAAGGCTGAGGGGCAGGAGGGGAGAGTAATTTTGAATGAGTGACAACAAAAAGGGTTACATTAGACATTTTCATTAACCAATTACACTAATCAAGGGCAATTAGTGTTCTAAAACAAAACGTGTATGAAGGTCTGATCTGGCAGCTTTCAAACAAAATGTTGAAAAAGAACTAACAAAAGAGGAAGAGAGCCTTAGCCACCACTAAGACAGGAAGAGCTGGGACTAGAAGGCATCCTTTCAACCCGTTCCCTGTGCTGGGAAACTCCTCAAGTCAGGGGAAGAATATGACACAGAAATTTCTGAGGAATTCTGAAGGGAAATGCAGAAACAGAAAGCCTTCCTCTAGGGGATGAACCCTTGATTTGGACTTCCAGCCTCCTATTCGGTAAGAGAAGTCGCCCCCTTGTGATATCTGTTGTGGCCACACTTGAGAACCAAGACACACGACAAGGTTGGCCGCTGACCATGGCTGGCCGCTGACGGACGCTCCTCCCTGCGCTCCCCAGCTCTCCACCTAGTTAGAGGGTCTCGGCGTCCTTGCGTGCTCCATCTCTTCCCTAGCATGCCCTGGCCTCCTCTTCCTCCTTCTCCAAATCCAAGCCCAAGCTTCACTTCCTCAGGAGAACCTCCCTGACCTCAGGCTCTTGTGCACCACCTGCTCAGTCGGCCAGGGCAGACACATCATAAGAGAAATAAGATACACCGCACCTTCTGGACAAGAAAACGAGAGATCCTTCCCGACTCTGCGCCACCTTCACCACTCCGCTGTGCTTATACCACTAGAGAGTGAAGATTTTGCCCCTGGGTCAGAACTGACTCACAGCTGACCCCCAGCGGGTGTCCAAAGCTCCACAGCACAAGGGAGGAAGGAGACTGACCACCTTCTGCCCTGGGAGCTGCCGGTGCGTTCAAACCAGCAGAGTTCCCTTTAAGACCACCGAGACTGGAACTCTGAGTCCGAGTGATGTTAAGTAGTGGTGGCAGGCAAGACTTTGAGGGTCAGAAGAGAGAGGAAGGCGAGGTAAGTGAGCTTGGGGGGAGAAAACAGGATGTGACGACCACAGGGAAGAAAAATAACTGAGTGCAGCAAATCCTTCGGGCCTGAGATCTCTGCAGGGATCCAAGAGGGAGAGGCGTGCTACCAGAAAGAACAGGAGCAGAGGTGAAGGAGAATCAGGGACCAGCGGGACAGAGCGGTGGGTTCCCAGGCCATGGAGCAAGAGAGGCGAGTGCTGGCGAGCAGAGGAGCTGGCTCAGCCAGGGCAGTGAGGTCGGCTGGCCCACGGCGCCAGAGCCCAGCTCCCTCAGAGGCCCGGGTTTACCAGAAGAAAGAGTGGGGGCTGTTAATCATAGGGGTACACAATGTGATGGGAGGGAGGGGAAGGAAATGAGAAAGATCCAGTGTGAAAAACAATGTATTCTATCTTTGTAAAATAAATCAGTGTGTTAAAAAAAAAAATTAAAAATACCCTAAACAATAGAGGATGGCAAAGCAAAAAGGGCTTTTGAAGAACGTGGCTTCCGACTGGAGGACAACTCATCAACAAGCCGGGTTACGCAGCTGACACCAGCTTGCTGGCAGAAAAGGGAAGAGCACTTAAAGCAATTGCTGCAGAAGATCAAAGACTACAGCCTTCAATACGGGTTACATCTGAGCATCAAGGAAACAAAAGGCCTCGTCACTGGACCAGCAGGCATGTTGGAGGAACACTGAAACTGTCACCGATTTCATTTTACTGGGATCTATAATCAACATATAGAGTAGCAAAAATAACTAACTAACTAAACCCCTTGCATTGGGGAAACCTGCTGTCAAGGACCTTTCCAAACATCTAAAGAGGAAGGATGTCAGTTTAAAGAGGAAGGTGCATCTGATCCAAGCCATGGTATTTCCAATTGCTTCCAATGCATCGGAAAGTCAGACAATGAGTAAGTTTGACAGAAAGAGAATCGATGCGGATTGAAAAACAAAAACAAAAAAAACCCCAAACCAATCTGTCCTGCAGAAGTGCAGCCAGGGTGCTCCCGGGAGGTAAGGAGGGTGAAACTTGGTCTCCCACACTCTGGGCATCATGTCAGGAGGGGCCAGTCCTTAGGAAAAGACACCATGCGGGGAAAGGCAGGAGGTCAGAGGAAGAAAAGACGACCGACTGAATCCAAGTCAACTTCATGGCCCCTCACGACAACACAATGACATAAATGAGAGAGAGCAGTAGAGGGCCCAAAGCTCTGAGAAGAAGCCACCTGACTGATTAACTGTATTCTGGTTGTTTCCAACCTGAACTGTACGTATCCTGCTACTTCCCTAACCAAATTCACCAGCCTGAGTGCTGTGTGGTCACTGAAATGAATCAAACCCAATAAAAAATCCATAAAAAGCCTTCAGAGGGGCAGCTGGTGCAGGAACTGACAGAAGAAGGTGTGGAGGGTGAGGGGACTGCCTGCATGCGGCAGAAGCTGCTGGCGGGGATCCCACCGCCGCCTGCTGGAGTCAGGCGGGTCAGAGGCCATCCCCACACCCACTGCACTGTTTTTACAACCGCTGGCCCGGCGCCGGGGGCCTTTTGTCCGTATCTGTGCAGGAAACGTCCTCCCGATCATCGCCTGCATAGAACAACCCGTCCGTGAAGAGACTGCTGAGCTGTGTTTTGACGGATGGAAAACAGTTGTGGATGCACAGACAGGGTTGGTGGGGGTGCAGGGCAGGCTTCCCAAACCCTCCAGAGTAGGAACGGGGAAAAGTCAAGTGTCCGAGCAGCCTGCTTCTGGAAATTTACAAGGGAGAAAGTGGGGAGGTCCCAGGGAAGTCCCGGGGGGCTGCTACTTCTTGTGATTTAAGAATGGACAAATCTTTGGAAAACTATCTTTGTAAGCCTCCCCCATTTTAAGACTGGGCTAAACGGTCCCCTGATGGAACCAGAAAGCTAATTCTTCTCTGTTGGTGAGTCTCAACGTCTTCGGGCTGCTAAAAGCATCTTCTACCTCCTTCTGACCTCCGATGCCTTAACTCCCTTCCACACCAATACCTGCCCCCGGTCTTCGAGTTTCTCTGCCTGGTCCATCCCCCTCCAATGGCTCTCCAAACAGCTGCCACTCATCTCTTGACAACGTCAACAAGCAGGCAGGGTGACACTTTGTAATCTGAGTCCCTCAGACAGCTCCGGATGAAAAGCCCATGCACAGGGTGACACTTTGTAATCTGAGTCCCTCAGACAGCTCCGGATGAAAAGCCCACACACGGGGCTCCCCTATGGCACCACAAAACAGAAACCGAGCATCGTCTGGGAATGGGATGCCTACAATCCTTAGGAGCTCTGGTGGCTTACTGTGTTAGGAGTTGTGCCACCAAGTCAAAGGCAGGTGGTTCGAGTCCACCAGCTGTTCCATGGGAGAAAGCTGGGCTATCTCCTCCCGTGCGATTTACTGCCTCTGAAAACCTGCCGGAGGGTCAGCTGTGAGTTGGTCTGGCACACGGCAATAATAGCATGATGCCTGATTTCTGGAAATGGATCACCAGGACTTTCTTCCTTGTCTGACTCAACTAGGAAGCTCCGTGCTGTGTGTTCAACATCACAGCAACATACACTCTTCCCCTAGGGACCGTGCAAGTTGTAATGGCTGGGAATCGAACCCTGGTCTCCAGCACAGAGGAGAATTCTACCATCAACTGTCTGACTGACTAGAGACTAGGCCTTGAGTCAAGGTCATAGCTGAAGCAGAGCTGGGGTACCACCCAATATACCCCACCTCACTTCCCATTCCCTCCTCCACTCACCGATCACCCGGAGCCAGGTCACACCCCGGATGGTGCCATTGGGGAAGGTGGCAAAGTCGCAGGTGTAGTTGCCTTCGTCCCCGACCCTCAGTCCCTTAAAGGCCAGCGTGGCGTCCTGCAGATTTGCCCCGGAACCCTTCCCGATGGAGACAAAGGACAGTCGCTCCTGGCCTGGCTTCAGGCTGGGGAAGCTGGGGCCGTAGGCAGGGTGGAAGACGGCCACGTTCGGGGTGCCCCCTGCTGCGTCCAGTCGCTGCCACGTCACCTGGGAGATGCGCACGTTGTTGGATGGTGACAACAGTTGGCAGGGCAGCTCCACGGTGTTTCCCAGGACGCCCCGGACCTCGGGCAGCACGTGGACACGGACATCCTGGGCTCCTGGGGAGAGAGAAGGAGAGGTGAGACAGGGCACAAGAGGGGACGTCACTGAGGCAGCCTCACAGGAAATACAGAATTCCAACCCTAAAACAGGACTGGAGACACTGTGGGGAGACATAATACAGTGAATTATCTATCAGATCCGACTGGCACAGGAGGAGATTGCCCCTCCTTCTCCAGCAGAGCATTTGGTGGATTCGAACCACGTGCCTTTGTGATTGCAACACAGCTTCTTTCCACTAGGCCACCAGAGCTCCCCATCTGTGGCTTTTGTAGCTATAGGGTGCTCTCTGGTGGCGCAGTTTGTACAAAGCTGTGTTACTAACCCAAATGCAGTAACCTTCTGGTAGTCTGAATCCACCAGGTGCTCTTCAGGAGAAAGACGATCTATCTCCTCGCATGTGACAGGAGGCCCTGGAAACTCACGGGAGGGTCGGCCACACGTCAGTGTAACCACCACCACACACTCCCTCACTGTCTCACCTTTGGTCTCAAACCATAAGAAGAGAAAACCACATTATCCTCAAGTGAATTCAGTCTCAGCGACCCCAAAGGGCAGAGAACCGCCTCACAGGGTTTCCAAGGCTGGTGGGGTTTCCCCCCCCCAAAAAAAACCATTTATTCATTTGCCTTCCATAGTTTTAAGTATTATCTTTTTTTTTCTTTCACATCCGATGGGTAATGTGCCCAGGTCCTAACAAGGTTTACAAGTGGCACATGTCATATGAAAGCATGAACACCCCCAATCATCTTGCTCATGACCAGGAAAAGGATCTCAAATAGTACCATTTTAAAGTTTATGTAAGTATCATATAAAAAAAAGACTACTATAACGTTGTTAAGTATTTTTTGGGAAAGGATTGCCCCGTTTTCCTCTGGTGGAGCAGACAGGAGGTTTGAACCTCTGACCTCTGGTTAGCAGCTGGGTGCTTAATCACTGAACGACCCAGGGGTCCCTCTCAGCGACACACCTTAGAGGTAACAGTCATTATTTTGAGCGGATCTGATACTGAGGTGACCTCGGGGTGGTTTCGGTTCAGAGTTTGACAACTTCTCTCCTCTCACTCAGTCCTGTATTTCTGGTTTTTGTGGGTTTTTTGTTTTGTTTTGTTTGCTTTTAGGAATTTAAGCGAAAGCAACCTTTTGGCTGCAAGCCAAGCAAAAATTGGTCTGTAGGGACCTCTACATTAGTTATATATAGAACTCTTGTTCCTTTTCTAAGATGTGGTCATTAAACTCAGTTCTTGGAGCATGCCTTTCCTTTAGAAAATAAATTTTAAAAACCTCCCATTTGCTGTTGATTGGGTCGGTCTGCCAGCGACCCGACAGGGCAGAACAGAACTGTCTCCTCAGGGTTTCCAGTCTGACTTTTCCTGAAGATGGTGTTGCAAGCTGTCGAATCAGAACTGACTCACAGATGACCCTGCAGCGGGTTTTCGGAGGCAGTTAGGTCGCACAGGAGGAGACTGCCCATCTTTCTCCCATAGAGTGGCTGATGGATTCAAATCGCCTGCTTTCAGAACTGCAGCTCAGCTTCTTACCACTGGGCCACCAGGACTTTTTCCTTAGCAGCTAGAAAGCTGATGTGAGATCTTATCTGGAGATTACTCTCAAATGATTCAAGGGACAGGAGTTTAAGAGAAGTCTCAAGGAGGTCGGCAGTTTAAATCCACCAGCCGATCCTTGCAACGAATCTCCTCCCGTAAAGATTTATTTACACCCTTGGAAACCCAATGGAGGGTGGCCGGGGAGCCTGGTTCAACTTAACAGCAGTGGCTTCGGTATGATTTGAAGGGAATAAAATTTACACACCATTCAATTCAGCCCTTTAAAGCAGCTTTCAGTATCTCCACGGAGTTTGCAATGATCACCATGGTCAATTTCGGTACACTTTCATCACCTCAGTGAAAACCCAGTGCCCCTTCAACACTCACTCCCAGTACCTCATCCACCCCGGGTCCTTGTTTTTTACTGTGTGCAGTGGAGCCGTCAGTGACCCACAGTGACCTTGTAGGACAGAGGTCACTAACTGCCCCATAGACTTTGCAAGCCTGCACATCCTCAGGCAAGCAGAGTGCCTCAGTTTCCCCCTTAAGCATCAGGCGAGCCTGAACTGGTGTCAGTGGCTGGGTGCTTCAGCCACGGCATGACCAAGATGCTTCTCATCCTGCCGCTTAAAAGAAAAACAAGCCCAAGAGCCAATCTGCTCTGACGCACAGCATCCTCACCTGTTTTTTATTATGGTCATTGTTAACTGTCTAACCTCATGCCATAAAAAAGGAAAAAAATACACTCGCTGTCCTCGAGCTGAGTCCAACTCACAGCCACCCTGCAGGACTGAGAACTGACCCGCAAGGTTTCCCAAGCTGGAAATCTTTATGCAGACTGCCTCACCGCTCTCACCTGGAGCCACTGCTGGAACTGAACCACCCACCTTTCAGCTAGGTTCTCAGCTCTTTAACCAGCTGTGCCACCAGGGCCCCTTCCTTCTCTCTACCTCACAGCTGACACTCGAGTGGGTTTTCAGAGGCTAACAATCACATGGAAGGAGACTGCATTTTTCTCTTAGAGGTGCTGGTGTATTTGAACCACCAGCTTGAGGTTAGCAGTGCAACTCCCTATAGAATAAGCCACCCTCTCCCTAGGCTCTGGTGGCCTTGGGGTAAGAGGAGGGTCAGTAACGGGTTGCTTCCAACAAGATAGCAAACAACAATTGCTGCATTAACAACTATTTTTAACAGTCAGGCCGGTGAACACAACCTAGATGCCCTTCAGTTGATGAATGGGTGAATAGAAAGGTAATATACAGCCACACAGTAAAATATTACACAGCCATGTAAAGAAATGAAGTACTGGTCTGAGGGAAGCTGAATATCAAATTTAATATTTTAGCCTAGCAGCAAGACGCTGCACTGCAATCTCAGAGGTATGCTGTTCAAATCCACCAGATGCTCTGCTGGAGAAGGAGGGAGCAATCTCCTCCTGTACCAGTCAGATCTGATTTGACGGTACATGTAAAAAAATAATGCAATAAAAATGTAAAAAAAAAATCATAAAAAATTTAATATTTTAATAGTAGGCCAAAAGATCTATCAAGTTATGAGGGAGGCTTAATACAAGCTGAAGGTCACCCTGTGGCACTAAGGCATTCCCTAAGAGTCAACATTGTTCTTTCTATTAACTGAATCCCTCCCTCCTGAGATAAGCATAAAGATGAACTTGGCCTTATCTGCTAAAGATTTCCCCATGATCCCTTGTTTTCGTTTTATACTTCTTATGATTTTACTTTGTTTACCTTCCTTATGATTCTCAATAAATACTCAGAGAGGCATGGTTTGAGGCCTTCAGTCATGGGACTGCTGACCCCATTTTTGGGGGGTTTGTTTTTTTAATTAGTATTTTGTGTGTGTACCGTCAAATCGGATCTGACTGGTACAGGAGGAGACTGCCCCTCCTTCTCCAGCAGAGCATCAGGTGGATTTGAACCATGGACCTCTGGGACTGCAGTGCAGCTTCTTGCCACTGGAGCTCCCTTGGCCCCCTGTTTTTTATGCTTTCTATCTCATTCCTGGTTGTCTGTCTCATTATTAATAATTATAAAAATACTTAACCCTCAGTCTGCAACACTGGTCCATCTGACAAGGAAGTTGAGCTTCCAACGTGCTAATGACCAAACTCAGTCACAGAAGGCCCCGTGGTGTGAGAATCTGCTTATGTGAAATGTGCAGTGTAGGCAGATCTTTCGAGAGAGGAAGTTCCTCAGCAGAATGGATTTGACATGATTTATGACAACGGGCTTAAGCACGATGGAGATCAGGAAGCTGCAGGAGAGGGCACTGTTCAGGATGCTGTTCTTAGGGTAGCTGCAAATCGTAGTCAGCTCACTGGCCAGGAACAACATAGAGACGGGAGGTAGGTTAGTAGCAGCCTTGGGACTTGTTGTTGTTGAGTACCATTTAGTTGGAACCGACCCATAGCTGATCCTGCAACAGGCTTTCAGAGGCAGTTAATCACATGGGAGGAGACTGCCCATCCTTCTCCCACAGAACAGCTGGTGGATTTGAACCCAGCGCCTTTGGTACTGCAGCGCCACTTCTGACCACTAAGCCAAGGCCGCTAGCTACACACGGGGAGCTCTGATGGTGTAGTGGGTGAGGAATTTGGTAGCCAACCCAAAACCACGTGAATCCATCAGCTGTGCCTTGGTTTCAATTTGACGGTAATTAGTTTGTGAAGGTTTTTCTTATTACGCATTCTCATACGAGTCTCGGTGAGTGCACGTTTTCATCTTCCAGGTTATCGTTTATTTCCTTACTTCTAATAAAATCAGGAGTAAAGAGGAATGTTTCCCTGTCCCTCAAAGAAGTCCAGCACGGAGACAATCAGAGCACAGGCTGCCAGAGTTCAAATCCAGGCTAGGGTACTTACCGGCAAAACTCAAAAGGCATCAATTCTTCCTCTATCATCCTTAGTCATTGTCCAGCTCTCTGATGCACAGAAAGTAATTGCAAAAACCATGGCACAGACACCTCAGTCACTAGACTGACATGATTGCTCTTCAGTACTCTGCAGAGGTCTCTGACAGCAGATTTTCCCAATGCAATTTGTCTTCTGATTTCCTGGCTGCTGATACCAAGATTGTGGGAACCAAGCAAACTGAAGCTGTTAATAATATTAATAATATTAATCTCGTCTCCATCTATCATGATGCTGTCAATTGGCCCAGTGGTAAAAATCTTTGTTTTCTTGCTGTTGAGCTTCAATCCATATTAAAAGTTGCAATCTTTCACCTTGTACAGCAAACGCTTCAGGTCCTCCTCAGTTTCAGCAAGCAGGGTTGTGTCATCTGCATAACACAGATTGTTAATGAGTCTTCCTCCAATCCTGATGCCAGATTCCTCATCAAGTCCAGCCTCTGTTCTGCATCTAGATTGAAAAAGGTATGGAGATAGGATGCATCCCTGATGCACAACTTTCCTGATCCTGAACTATGCAGTGTTTCCTTGCTCTGTTCTGACAACTGCCCTCCTGGTCCAAGTACAGGTTTCACCAGAGCACAATCAAGTGTTCTGGGATTCCCATTCTTCTCAAGGTTAGCCACGATTTGTTGTGATCCACACAAATGTCTCTGTTTAGTCCATGCAACACAGACAGACATTCCTCTGTTCCACTCTGCTTTCAGCTAAGATACATCTAACATCGGCTGGCTATATAATAGCCCTCGTGCCACAGCCTCTTCTAAACCCAGCCTGCACATCTGGCAGTTCTGTTAAGGTGCTGTTCTAGTCGTTCTTGGAGAAATCTTCAGCAGGATCTTGCTTGGGTGTGATATTCGTGATACTGTTTTGATAATTTCCACACTGTCAGATTACCGTTTTTGAAATGGGAATAAATATGAAAGGCTTCTGGAAACCTGATGGAGGATCAGCTATGAGTCGGTTCCTACTTAAGAGCAATGATTTTGATTTTAACTCTGGCCATCAAATGCTGGCAAATAGTAATGACAGCTTGGACTCCTAAAGACACAGAGCTAGGATGGGGAGACTTGGTCTGACATACTCTTAACCCTTGGGGCATGTTGTCAGGAAGGCCATCCTTGGAAAGGACAGCCTGCTAAGGAAAAGCAGAGGACCAGCAAAAGAGAGACGGCTCACACAGAGCCTGCACCAAGCACAGCCGGTCAGTCAGCACAGGATCGGGCAGGGATTGTATGCTGTGAATCAGCTCTGACTCAAAAGCTCCGACCAGTAAATGATTAGTCTCTTATGTGTCTAGAATAGAAAGAGAAAGGAGGAAGAAAAAAAAACAACAAACAACCCAAGAATCAGAGAAGGAATGGGACCATAGGTCTAGCAGCCTCCATGAACAGGCCTCCTTTTTACTGAGACCAGAAGAACTAGATGATGCCCGGCCACCACTACCTAACACAGTGGCTCATGGTCTCAGTAAATGGACCACCATCATAAGGGTGAGGAAAGTATGGAACAGAATTTCAAATTCTCAAAGACTGCATACCGACTGGTCAGGTTCCACGGCTATGGCCCCAAGTTGCTCTTCCAACCCTGAATTCAAACGCTGCCCTGAAGTCACCTGTGGTGTTCACCTCAAAGGTGACCATTAGTGAGCCCCCTCTGGTTTCCAGCTGCCTTAACTGTAGACACACGGTCTTGCAAAACATCAACAGGTGCAGGTCTAGGATAAGAGAAGGTGTGCGTTTTCCCACACAGGGGCAGCTAGACCTGAGGAAAACTGGAGTAGACACTGTCAGCGAGACCCTGGGGAGATGGTGTTGCAAAGATTGTGGCATTGCTGTGGACAAACTGTGACAAGGTGTAAGCAAAGGAGCGCTGAGATAAAGGTGTTTGCTGTTAGTGCCGGATGCTTGAAGAAGAAGCTGACTTATAACTTGCTGGACGCTTGTCTGCTTGGAGGCAAACCCTGATGGATTTGGATTTAACTGCTAAATGGAGACACTGCCTGGCCTAATTGCAGCACTGTGTCCTGGCACTGCTGAGCTAAAGCCTGGACTTGTATTATGAGATAGTCTTTGCCTCCCCGACTCTCCAACTTCCTTCCCCAACAAGCCCCATTGTTGGTACCATGCCTGAGCCAGTAAGGAATAAATGCACCTGTTGCTGTTGCTCTAGAGGCCCCATGGGGCTGGGCTATGGGCTCTTTCTCTGCTTTCTGCTCTGGGGCAATGAGGAGGGGCTGTGTTATTCTTAACTCTCTCTGGCCCTTTCAGAGAAACGAGCATGGATTTGTGCCCCTACATCTGGTTTCCTCTTCTATGGACATCACCTTTATATCAAGTAATAGTTTAGCCCAAAGAGTAAAGATTACTGAGTATTTTTTTTTTGGCGTCCCTGGGTGGGCACGAATGAGTATTTTTTTAAAAAACATATGCCTAAGACCAAAGAGTCAATGTTGTTGTTGTGTACCACAGCGTCGGAACTGACCCACAGATGACCCTCCAGTGGGTTGATGTTCTCTAAAAACATGTTTCCAAGTTCTCACTCTATACTTCTGGTCACGGCACCTGGCTGTTAACCAAAAGGTTAGTGGTTTGAGCCCACCAGAGGCTCCCCCGGCAGAGCTGTGGTGGCTTGCCTCCTTTTATGAAGGGCAGATCTGCAGGGATCAGAATTGATGACGAAGGGTTTGGTTTGTTTTGTTTTTCCTGAAGCTTTGGCAGGGCCAGGATAAGGGTACAGGATCTCTTTCAAGGAGCAACTGCTGTCCAGGAAGGGTGTGGGTGGGAGCGTGCCCTTGGACAGACATGGAGCAAGGTAATCAGATAACTGATGACATGTCCCCAGGCAGCTGGTAACCTCTAGAGAAAAGGTGTCAAACACCCCACCACCACCACCACCACCACCACACTCTCCCCTCAGGCCTCAGTCTTATCGAAGAACTCCCGAGGCTCCCATTTGCCTCCAGGGTAAAATCCACCTCCATGCCCAAGGTCCATCTTTCAGGAAACCGCCTGCAATGGGAACCCGAGCCCCACCTTAGGAATCAGGGTGGGACAGGACAGTGACAATCCCAACCCTGTGACCTTGGCCTACACAGCGCTGAGAACAGCCAACACACACAGAGCTTCCACATAAAAAAATGCAGGAAAAATAAAAATTAAAGGATGGAGCTTTGGGGGAACACACCGGGCTGGGATCCCCTTTCTATAAAGCACTCCCTCAGCAGCTCTCATCCCAGCTCCCAGGGCATGACATTCCCTGGCTTCTCTGGGAAAGAAAAGGAAGAGCATCGGCCTGCAGGCCCCCTCCTTCCAGGAAGTCCTCCCAGCTTTCTTCCCAGTGCTCAGGCCCTCCTCTCTGTCCCAGGCCTGACATTCCAGGTGATAATTACTTGTTTCAATATTTGCCCTCCCTGCTGCAATGTCAATCCTTGGAGAGCTTGGGTCCTGCTTTCTTTCAACAGAGTTCACTCAGCCCCTCCTTGGTGCCAAGTCTCACTGACTACCCCAAAGACAATGTGCCCAAAGACAATGCCCTCTTCTCATGGACAAGAAGGGCAGAAGCAAGTAATCCAGAGACAGAGCAGGACAGGGCAGGGCCTGGGAGGCTGATTCCCCCCCTGCCCCCAGGCAAGTGGGAGCCACAGAAAGTGCTTCACCAGGCCTGAGGGAAGGAAGTGCAGGGGCTTTTTTGGGATACTTTTTTAGGACATTTGGAAGTACACCTGACCTTGAGGCTCCATGTGGGGGGCATTGACACTGAAGAAATTTAATTGGTGGTGGGGGCTGTGTCAGATGCTGTCAAGTTCACCGGGACTCAGCGACCCTATGACCAACAGACGTGAACCCCGCCCCATCATCATGTGCCTTCCTCACCGGCTCTGATATACTGGTGTCAAATCATCTCGGTGAGGGGCCTCCTCTCAGCCTGCCCGGATGTCTTTCCCCAAGGACTGGCCCCTCCTGAAGGAAGAATATGGCAGTCGTCCCAGCCCCACCACTCCCAAGCTTGACCACTACCTGAGAAACCTGATAACATCTAAACGAGTCAAATCAAAGACCAGACCAGACCATAGATCCTGATAAGGGTCTGAGTCTGATCAAAACAGCCCAAAGCTAACTTCATTAGCAATCCAAATTCTGAGAAAGACCATCTTAGCCCTCCACAGACTGCCCGTACCAGCCATTTCAATCCTGTCCATGTCACTTGGAGTCCCCTCACACCAGGTCGTTTCTTGGGACCATTTTCTTTATCTCTCTCCCTTACTCTTTTTTTATAGCTAACACCTCCTGACAACATGCCCTTGGTGAGACCAGGTTTCACCGTCCTTGCCTCTAAGGAACACCCTCCCAACATCTTTGGTTGTTAAGAATTACCTAAAATGCCAACCTGCTCATTGACAGGTCAGTGGTTCAAACCCACTGGCCGCTCCAAGGAAGAAAACTGGACCATCTCTCCTGTAACGATTCACAAGGAAACTGATGGGAGTCCCTGAGCCAGAAGCAACCAGATAACCGTGGACTTGTGGGTTTTCTGTATTTTTTGGTAAAGGGAGGAGGAAGTATGAGGTTCTATGCCAAGTCAGATGCTTGTTCTAATAAAAGAAAAAAACCAACCCAAAAAACAAAACAATAAACTAACCCCCAAAATATTCAATGGCCTCCTCCAGGAAGGCCTTCCTCTCCCCCTCAGAGGAGTGAGGCCCCAACCCTTGCAGTCGTTATTGCCACGAAAGTGACCAAGAACAGTGTAGAGCTGCCTCATAGGGCTCTTATGCACTTTCTCAGTGTCTGGGGGATTTGAACCACTGACCTTTTGGTTAGCAGCCAAACACTTCAACCACTGCACCACTCAGGCTCCTTCTAAGTGTCAAGAGCCACTTGTGCTTACACGCTACTCAGTATTTATTTACCAAGCCCTCGCCCCGTGTTTCCTGTGACCCTTTGCCAAGTGCTTTACAAATATTTATTTCTTTAATAATTGCATTTTTTTTTTTGCTGGAAATCAAGTAGAATGGCCCCATATGTAGTTTCAGAGGCTATAAAATCTTCATGGAAGCAGACCCCAACAACCTTCTCTCCCTGAGCGGCTGGTGGAGTCGAACCTTTCAGCTGGTAGCCCAATGCTTAATCCACTGCTCTACTTTGGCTCTGGAGCTCACACACAGGTCAAGGCCTGGTCTTTAGGCTGCCCTCCTGACACCTCTCTGCCCTCAGCTCCACCCTCTCCTGCAGGTTCCCTCTGTCTCCGCCCCACTGGCCTCCTTGCTCTTCCTCATGTCAGGCCCGTCTCACTACAGGACCTCTGAGCAAGTAATACTCAGGACAGTCACAGGGAAGCCTGGTGGAGGGATGTTAGGAGCTCAGCTGGTAACCAAAGGTCAGAAGTTCTGGAGACCACTTAGTTTGGTGGAAGAAAAATCTGGCACAGCCAAGGAAACCATCCAGGGCAGGACCGCTCCATCACTGTAAATCAGAATCATCTCGATGGCGCCTAACAATCTCCAGACAGGCCATGAAGACCACAGGCTTTGGGGCCACCTTCAGCTCAGGGAAGGAAGGAGGACTTCCTGGAGGAGGGGACCTGCAAGGATCAGATTCCCACGGTTCACTAATCGCCATCCCAGGGAGCTCTGGTTGCACCATCGGAAGGGTCCTAACCCAAGGCCATGCCTCTCTGGCAGTTTGGATCCACAAATGAACAAGGACATATGTGATCACGTCCCGTGCAAGCAGTTCAGCCCTAAGTTGTTTTCAATTCCATGGATATGAGTTGAGTTGATCTGGCATCAAAAACAAGGGCCAAGTCTGTGTTGCATAGCAACCGAAACTGCTGCTGCTGGGTGATATTTTGACCTGAGTAGGAAGCAGGTGAGCGGGTCCAGCCATCTTTCTGGTGTGGAGAAGCTGGTGGACTTTGAACTGCCGACCTCTCCGTTAGGAGCCCCAGCTCTGAGGGTGTAATGTGCCACATGGCAAACTTCCAGGGAAAGGTGCGCAGTTCAAATCCACCAGCCGCTCCAAGGGAGAAAGGTGCCCTCTTGTAAGGACTCCGAGTCTAGGAAACAGGGTGGAGGGTCACCGAGTCAGGATGGACTAGCCAGCAGGAGCCTGGGCTGGGTTTAGGTAACAATTATGACCCCTGCTCAGCTCTGAGGCTTAGGTAACAGCTGTACTCCCTGCTCAGCTCTGAATGTGTCACACCCAGGAGTCCTGACCAATTCAGGCGGGAGGACCCATGTGGGACTTCAGAGAGCTGCATCTTCCTCCAGACACCTGCTCTTCCACACTACCTATCGGCCAACGAGCTGACCCTGACTCCCAGTGACCCCCTAGTGTGTCATAGAAGAATCGCTCTGCACACCACTGTCCATGGCTGGGTTCTCAGGGGCAGGCTGCCAGGCCTTTCTTCCCGAGCACTTCCCTGGTGAACTCCAGGCCCCAGCCTTCCAGCGGGCCTGTTTATCACAAGCAGGGCCCAGGGAGATGACAAAGCTCACTGCCCTCGGGTCAACTCTGACTCACAGTGACCCTGTGGGGGCAGAGTACACACCAGGCTTGCCTAAGCTTTACAGAAGCAGCCGGCAGCGTCCCTCTCCGGTGAATCAGCTGAACCAAAACACGCTGCTTGTCACTGGGTTCATTCTGATGCACAGCGACCCCGTTAAGACTGGGTAGCAATGTCCTGTTCTGCTTCCCAGATGATCGGCATCCCTGGGAAACACCCACCGCACATTTCTACTGCAGTGGGGCCGGGGGATTCAAACCTCAGACCTTTAGTTCAGCACAGAGCTCCCACAGATGTTAACTCTCACACTTGGCTTCTTTGGGGTGAACTCCACTGGAGCTCTTTCACCCCAATGCTTCTGACCCTAAATGGCCCTTCCCTTATCAGCTGCTCTTTCCCTGGGCCTTGCACCATGGTGACCCCTTATCACATTAAAGCAAACTCAAACCCCACTGCCTATGAGGCAATTCCAGCTCATGGCAGCCCGCCATCGGTTTCTGAGGCTGTAAACACTTAACAAATCTATTCTCCTGAAGAGCAGCTGGTGGGTCTGAGCCACCAACCTTTGCCACAAGGCAGTCGGCCACCAGTTTCCTTTCCCATATTACACAGTAAGTATTTACGTCCCCTTATGTGTTGTCAAGTCAGTGCTGACCCATAGCTGACCCTCCAGTGGGTTTCCAAGGCTGTAAATCACACACAAGATTGTCCATCTTCCCCCTGGTAAACCAAACAGCAGAGTCCCTTCTGTGACATCCCGTCCCACAGGGTTTCCTGCCTCTTCTTCCTCGCACATAGCAGCAGCTGCTGGGTTTGAACTCCCAGCGCTTAGGTTAGCAGACCAATGGTTAACCCAGTAAACTATTCGCTGCTTCACACTGCAAACTGTGTTAAGTGCCTACTGTGCACCCAGCCCTGTGCTGGGCGGTGTTGCGGACACTGCAGGGACCAAGAGAACGTTGGGGAGTGCTGTCTTGGAGTTGACTGTCCAGTGGAGGACAGGGAGCCCAGCAAGGGGCACTGACCTGCAGGAGAGGACAGCTGAACTCAGTCCTAGAGAACAAACATTCATTGCCATCGAGTCAAGTTCAACTCATGGTGACCCCACAGGACACACGGCTACAAATTCTTTCACGGACGCAGACTGCCTCGTCATTCTCCCATAGAGTGGCTGGTGGGTTTGAACCATCAACTTTTCCAGTAGCCGCTTCATGCTTAATCACTGCACCACCAGAGCTCCAACAAACACCAAACAGGTGCTCAGTAAACGCTTGCTGAATAAGCCAATGAATCAGGTCCTTAAAATCCAGTGGTTTCAAGGTTTCCACCGTGAACTCTGAATGGCAAAACATCCTGTTTCTCCCCGTGGTGATGGGGGGGGGGGGGCTGGGCTCATGTTTAAGGAATTTCCACCCCAGTGGAAGATTCAAGGTGAAAACCTTGGAGTCATTCCAGAAGCACCGCTTCCTCTTTCGAACCTCATGCCAGCAGAGAGGAAATTCCAAAAGCCCCGTATTCCAAGCATATCTACTACCTGACAACCCATTTAACCCATCCTCTGCCTCCAAAAACAAAAACGAAGTTATCCATCGAGACATCGAACTCTTTCCAGATCACCAGGTCTTTCTTCCGAGGTGGAACTGAACTTTCATCCTTTCAATCAGCGGCCCAGGGCATGAACTATGTGCGTCTGCTACTCTGTCTCCAATCCGGTCTAACCTGCCTCTGTTACCCTGAGCCTAGACTACGATGGGGCCACCTCACCCATGGCCAGAAGGATCCCAGGCCACTCCTGTGGCTATTACTCAGGAGAAAAAAACTTAAGTGTTAGCACTGTGGTCTGTCCCAGTCACCTCTCTGCCTTATCTGCAGGTAAGTCTTCCACCCCAGGGCCTTTGCACCTGCTCTTCCCTTATGCTGGCGCTCTGGTCAAAGGTCCCCCAGCCTCCTCTCAAAATGTGGAGGCGACTGCCTCCTCTTTCTCCCAGGGAGCACCTGGTGGATTCAAACCACTGACCTTTCAGTTGGCAGCCCAACACACACGTATTACGTCACCAGAGTCAATTTAATTAATTGCTCATCGCTGATTCTCTAGCATAGTTTCAGGAAGCTGTAATTCACATGGGAGACTGCCCATCTTGCTGGTGGATTTGAACCGCCGGAGAAGGGCTTGCCTTTGGGTTAATGACCCAGTTCCCTAAGTACTAGGCAAGCAGATCTCTCTTCTGCTGAGTAGGAGCTACGTGAAATACTGAAAGGGATGTTTACGGAGAATCAATTATGCATTAGATGACACAGGCTGAGCAGAGGTTATCATGGTTTTTGGATTTTGTCTTGAGGGCACTAGGGAGCCATGGAAGGTTATATACACAGGGAGGGAGACAAGGTTAGCTAGGAAGATTTGCTGGAATGATCTGAATGGGGAAAACTGGGAAAAGGACCCAGAGGATGAGGGGGTGTTTGGATCATGTGAGGGGGATCCCGGGTGCAGATGGTAGCTTGTTTGTTTCAAGGTGATGCAGGGGGGAAAGGGAAGGCAATTGGACGGACAGCCAGCAAAGAGAGCCCCAGTGTCCAGGACAGAGTGGGTGGGTACCCTCCTCTGGCCTTGGCCAGCTCTGCTGTGGGGGAGGGTGGCGTGGGAACATAGGCCTCTTGCCGCTTCCCCTGACATGCCAACTTGCTGACAGCCTCAGGAGGGTTCAGCTGGGTCCCCAAACATGCTTCCTGTACTCCACAGGCCTGCAGGCTTCCTGTCTTGAGCACAAAGCGTCAGGGCAGGTGGTGTGAACCAGGGGAGCTTGGGGGACAGAGGGTCAAGGATAGGGAAGCGGGAGGTGTGGAAGGGAAGGACCCAGGGCTGAAGAGAGGGGGCAAAAGGGAGGTTGGAGTGACTCATGGAATCCCAGAGGAACAGGAGGCCCGGACTCCTGGGTCTGAGGAAAAAGGGAGCTGGGGCTGAACTCAGCCCAGGAATGAGATCTGAGGAGGGGAAGAAGAGTTGGATTTTGGGGTCTCAGAGAGCTGGGACCCTGAGTATCAGAGAGAAGTGAGCCTGCGTGGGTGTTGTGTGGAGAGAGGGGACCTGGGACCCCGGGGTCTGAGGGAGAGTAAGTGTGAAGGAGAAATGAGGACAGAAGGGATACGGGGCTGGGCCAGACTCTTGGGCCTGAAGGGAAGGGAGACAGGGAGCCCTGAGTCTGAGTGAGGAAGGGATGGGGGTTTGGATTCCTAGGTCTGAGGAAGAAAAGAGAACAGAGGGGCCCAGGGGCTGGACTCTTTAGGTCTGAGGGAGGAAGGAGCTGAGATTCTGGGTTGAAGATAGGGGGAGGGGACTTGGGAGCTCTGGGTCTGAGAAAGGTACTTTGCTGTCTGTACCTAGAACCTGAGGAGGAAGGACTGGGGCCTGGGCCCTGAAGGTGTGCCCCCCCACAACCTGGTTCACATCCTCAGGGTTTAGGTAACCACCCCCCAACCTATAAAACCTGGTGACCTCCCTCTCACCGCATGGCGTGGCCAGACCCCAGCAGGCCCTTGAAGCTGCACCGCTTTGAGCCCTGGCCCCAGCTGCTGCCTCAGCCACCTCGTTAATTAATTAATTGCATTCATCACAGGGTCCACCCCCGCAGCGGAAATGCAGGAGCCGGTTTGGGGGGTGTGCAGCCAGGATGCAGGACGGTCTGGCTGTCTGTCTGGCCTGGGGCTCAGACTCTCCGGCCTGGCTTCCCCAGGAGGTCCTGCTGACACAGTTACCAGCCCCACCAATTGGGAACAGGCTGCGGTTCCCCTTCCTCTGTGGGGCTCCAACCCATCTGGGGTGAATCTGCAGGATCTCTGGCCCTCAGCAATTTCAAGCCTTAATCTGTGTCACGGTCCAGGAGCCTGCCCCTTTCTCTGACTCCTAGAACACCCATCCTCCAGGTGGAGTAAACAGCTGGCATATGACCATCAGTGGTGGTCAGAACTCACCCATGGTAACACACAAGAAAGGCCTGGCAACCTATGCCCATGAAGATCACAAGTCAAGAAATCCCATGTGGTGGCACTGGGTGTGGGCTTGTTTTTGTTTTGGGATGTTTTCTTTCCCTTTGTCTCTCAGCGTCTCTTACCTCCTAAGTCTTAGGGTCTCTCTACCTTCCACGGACCCCACACTGTGTCTCTCCTACGTTCTGTCTCTCTTTTTAACTGGTTGCCGCACACTTTGAAAATTGACGACCGTGCTTAGAAACACATTTGCCGTCATTTGCGTTAAAGTGTTCCAACAGCTTTGTTGCTGTTAGGTGGAGACTATCCAAATCCGATTGACTCCTGTGTACAACAGAACAAGCCAGCCGGATCTGACACCATGCTCACAGCCTCTCCGGTGTTTAAGCCCATTACTGGGCCATAATCTATCTTGCCGAAGGTCTTCCGCTCTTTCAATGACCCTCTACAGCACTCAAACTCAAAGAGCTCATGGCTGACCCGCCAGCAGGTTTTCGGGGGGCTGTAAATCACACGGGAGAAGACTACCCATCTTTCTCCAGGGGATTGGGTGGTGGGTTTGAACCTCTGGAGAAGTGCTGCCTTTGGGATCGCTGCTCACACCCATCAGGGCACGTCTGCAGCTTTCTAGCGACGTCACCGACAATTTTAGAAGCCTGGCAGCATAATGCGTAACATATTCTGCTGCTGGTCGGCAGTTCAAATCCCAAAGTGCTCCACAGAAGAAAGGAAGGTAATCTTCTCCCTTAATAATTTACAGCTGCAGAAACCCGACAGAGGACTGCAATGAGTCAGACACAACTAAGAGCAGTGAGTTTGTGGACTAAATCATATTTCCCAAAAAGATGTGTCAGCTTGGCCAGGCCCAGGTCCAGCAGTTGTGCGAAGATGTAACTTGGCATTTATAAAGAGGTCACCATCCCTAGATGCTCAGATGTGATGTGAAGAGAATATGGTGGAATACGAATGCCCTTCCTCAGGCTACAACTTGTCCATAACTCATTTTCGATAAAAGGTGTTGCCCTGGGGTTTGGCCTGTTATCACCTTTTCTATTTTTAAGTAAACACACAGCCCACAGACACTCAAAGGAGATAAGGACCTTACCTGAGAAGACAAAGAGTGCTTTCCCCTAGAGCTCCTGACCCTTTAACCTCCAAAAAGCGGACTTGTGCTGCCAACACAATGGTACATGGTTCAAATCCACTAACTGCTCTGCAGGAGAGAAAGACGGGCCATAGCCTAGCCTAAAATTTACACGCTCTGAAAACCTGCTGGAGGCCAGCTACAGGTCAGTTCTGACTCCCTCATCGGTACAAGACAAAAGAAGCAAACTGTATTAGGAACTCCGATGGAGAAAGATGGGCAATCTCCTCCTGTGCAATTTACAGGCTCTGAAAGGCCACTGGAGGATCTGCTTTGAGTCGGTTCCAACACGAGGCAGTGAGTGAGCCTCTTCAACTCAGAGAGGACATTTCTGTGTGTGAAAGGCAACCCTCTGTGCTATCTCTGTGTATCATCACTAAGTAACTAAGACAGTATGTTTTCATTCATCCAAGCCCAGCTGCCCTCAGTTCATCTCCCCTTTTCTGACACTTGAGGTCATGGACATTAGGGGATGTGGTCTCCCAGGCTCTGCACTCTGGCTTTCTGCACTGGATCTGGATGGACTGTAACCTTTCCAGCTCTCTGGTTAACATCTCTTGGGGTCCTGGCTTGTGTCTTTGACCTGGGTCTCTAAGGCTCGTCTGTGATAAAACTGTCCTCTCTGCCTGAGCTATGGCTGGGCCCCCTCTTCTTCTCCTCCCCCTCTTGCTCCACTTCTCAGCCTCACCAGACATTAAAAATGTAACAGCATTCCGGGTGGGGGAGGCTGGCCCCGGGGACGTCTCCCTGTGCCTCCGATGTCCACCAATCCCCTCAGCCTCCATCCCGCAGGCCTTGAGGCCCGACTGGGCCCCGACCTCCCTGCCTGTCACCAAGCCTTAGGTTTCCCTCCGTCAGCCTGTGTCTCTGTGCAGCACACCACCCCCATCTCTGTACGTGCCTTTGGTCCCATCCCTAAATTCAGTTCCCATCTCACCTCAACCTTCCGAGTCCACATCCTTGCATCTCTATCCTCGCCTGCATCCCTAATCTGCCCCCCCCCCCCACTTCTCTGCCTGGACTTCCTCCTTAACTAGAGGAGACCTGCAGTCCTTTCTCCCCAGCCCTGTCGGAGGCAGTGGAGGGGCAAAAAGAGCTTGAGGGGAAGGAAGAAGATAGATGAGGAAAGGCAGAAGACGGCACCTACCTGGCCTAGATGGGCTACCAGAGCCCTCTCAAGGCCCAGAAAGGGAAGGAGGAGGAGGTGAAGACAAGTGAAAAGAGATATTTGAAAAGACCAAGACACCAGGAGCTCTGGAGAGTAATGGAGGGAAAGGGGGGAACCAGAGCAGGAAGGGGAAACAGCGGCCAATTTCAGCCTCAGAGGAAGAGGTCCCAGGGTCAGTTAAGGGGAGAGTCCCCTCTCAGGTGCCTTCACACGAGCCTTCATGAACCTTCCCACGCCTTAAAGGGAAAAGTTATTTTTACTAAGGAGGAAAAGTAGGCTTCCATTCAGCAGACCCGGGGGAGCTCAACTCCCCTAGAACTGGTTGTGGGACCTTGGAGGTGGCTGGACAAGGCGGCTTTTCTTTTTTGAGCTTTCCTAACTTGAAAAACCTGAGTTAGGAACAGGACCTGTCTTCTAGAGCAGTCTATGAAAACCCTCTAGAACCTTCCATGAGAAAGGCGGGTGAATAATGAGAGTTCATGGGGGGGAGGGGAGGGACTCAGACACAGCCCCTGACGCAAAGTCCCCTTCCTGGGGGAGGAGGAATGAGACCAGTGAGCTAGTGGGGACCCCCCCACATTCCCTTGCACGCTCTTCTGAGAAAACCTTTGGGAAACCCCAGCGTTTGGAGGTTTCGGCTGGGAATAAACAGTTGGGTCACCTGCAGGGGGCGGAGCCGGCGCTTCCTTCACCTGTTCCAGCCCCTCCCTCTCCAGGGGCCCTCGCCCCCCGGGGCGGGACGGGACCCAGGGGGGAGGGCAGCCGGCTGAGCCCGGGGAGAGGCTGGAGGGGGGGATTAGGGCGGCTCCGATCGGCCACCTCCCGCAGCTCCGAGGACAAAGGCGAGGCAAAGAGGAAAGATAAGGTCCCGAAACCTGGATCAGGAACCTGCAACCGGCTCGTCGAAAGTGAAACCGGGAAAAGTTCCCGGGGGACGTCCCCGCCGCCCGCTCACACTGGGTTTTCGGAAAGGGCTCCCCAGCTCCGGTCTCCCTGCCCGACCTAGGAGCCAGCGACTGAGTCCTTGCCCACAGTTATATTAGGATCTCGGATCAGAGTCCTGCCCCCAATAAAATCCCAAGCCCAGGACGGAGAGACCCTCCATATTCGTCGAAAAGCCAAGAGAATTCCCTACCCACCAGCAAACCTGGACTCCGCACGATCGAAACCCTTTAACTCCAGTTATCCTGGACCCCAGTAAACAACACCCCCTCCCCCAGGACAAGGAAGTCTGGAGCTCACGACTATGAGCCCCTCTGCCCCCCGTTCAACCTGGTCTGTATCCCATTAAACAGAAACCCCGCTCATCATTCCACCTGGACGCTCATCATTCCACCTGGACCCTAGGAGACAAGAGACCTTGGCCCCGAATTTTTCTGGACCCTTAGATCTCTTGCTCGGCGCCCTCAGTTCTTTGAAACCTGGGGTTGGGTGTCCCTTCACCCTCCTTCCTCTAGGTCGCCCGAACTCTCTCCTTAGACCCTCCCGAAGACCTCAAGTCAAACTCGCCGCCCTTGCTCTTGGGGTTCGCCATCAGGCTCCCTAACCTCGACCCTCTAAGGGCCTCAGACGCTCAGCCTGGGAGAAAAGAAAAGGGGGGGGTGGTCTCGCCTCATCCTCGCGACCCTCCGGCGGGGGGCGGGAGGCACATTCCCTACATTCCAGAGTGGGGAAGCGGAGACAGAAACCCAGACCCGGGTAAACGGATCGGCGCGGGGTGGGGAGGGGGCGCGGGGCCTCCGGCCGACCTAAGATTTAACCCTTCCGGAGGCGGGATCGGAGGAAGGGGGAGAGGAGGGCCCGAAGTTAGGATTAAGAATGTGGGGGAGCGGAAAGCTAAGCAAGGAGTATACTGGCAGGGGGCCCGAGAGAGGGGTCTGGGGAGGGGGGTGGGGAGAGCGAAGAGTGAAGGATGGGGGAGGGTCTCCGCGGCCGACGGCGCTCTCACCGGTTTCCCAGAAATGTAATAGCAGCAGCAGCAACAGTAGGAGCGGTGGCGACAATTTCGACGGCGGGAGGGCTGCGGCCCGGGCCATGGAGGGCCCGGGAAGGTACTGGACCCTGGAAGGGGACCACGGGCCACTATGCGAGCGCCGGTTCGGTGGGCGGGGAAGCAGGTGCCTTAGGAGCTCCGGCTCCAGGCCGGTCAAGGCGCGCTCAACCTTCCCGTCTCCGCGGCCCCGGCCCCAGGCTCCGCTTCGGCCGTTCGTTGACGTCACTGTACCCACCCCTTTGCTCTCCGCCCCGCCGAGTGGACCCTGGGCTCCGGCCCCGCCCACGCCCCCTCCCGGGATTCTCCGCCAGGCTCTTCCCCCAGATTTCCCCCCGCGCCACCGCCCAGGATTCTGACCCCGCCCCCTCCCGAGATTCAACTAGTCAACCCTCTGCCTGGACCTTGGCTACGCCCACTCCCGGGATCCTGGCCACACCCCCTCCGGGGTTTCTACGCCTGCTTTTTCCCCGGATCTTAATGCAGTCCCCACCGCTTCCCGGATCCTGACCACGCCCCCTACCGAGAGTCTGACTCCAGCCCCTCACGGAATTCTATATCCCCTCTTCCCTGGATTCTGGACCCGCCCCCTCCCGAAATTATCAGCCCTCTCCTGGGATCCTGGACACGCCTCTAGAGGGACCAAGCCCTGCCCAGGCCTTTGGCCCCGCCCCTCCAAGGTTTCTACACCTGCCCTTTCCCCACTCTTGACCCCGCCCCACTAAGTTCTGGCCCCGCCCCTTCTATACTCTCAACCTCTTCTAACCTTGTCTTCACTTGGCGTTAAAGCCCGGCCCCTTCAGAAAGTTATTCCCTCCCCTAAGGTGTTCTAACCACGCCCACTCCCTTTGCACCCGAGAAAGGCCTTATGCCCCGCCCACAGCAATGCCCGGCCCCGCTAAAGGCTCTGATAGGCCGTCCCAGCTCGCTCCGCCCCCGCGTCGGCCACGCCCCCCACTCTGTGCTAGAAGCACACTCCCACGTGCCCACTAACAAGGGTCGAAAATTCTAGCCCTCCCCCGCAGCATCCGCCTCCGCCCTCACTCCCTCGCACCTGCGTGAGGCACGAGGTTCTCGTGGTGCCCTCTGGGCCCCGCCCCCACGGCGAGGCTGACCCTGTTCTCACCCCTCTCCCCGCCTCTGGGGGCAGCTGTCAGCGTCTATGTGGTCTCTGTTTAATCTCAGGACTTCTCGGACTCCTGGTGGCGCTGCGTCATTTCTTTCTAGATTTATCTCTGCCTCTCTTGGTGTCTCTGTGTGCTTGCTAGTGGGCTTCCCTCTGTTCCTGGAGTCCGTTTCATGTGGCATGGCCCCTGTTGTCTTTTGCACCCCTTTGACATTGCCTCTTTAGTGTCTCTCTCTCTCCTTGTGTCTTTGTGATTCTCTCTGGCCCTGGCTATTTCGGTGTCTCTATCTCTTCTTTCTGTCGCCGCATCTCTTTCGATGTCTATGTCTCCCCCGCCCTCGCTGCCTCCCCGTCCGCTCCCACGGTGGTCCGCGCCGCCTCCGTACCGCAGCCGCCCGCCAGGGGGCAGCACAGACCGGCCGCGCGCCCCGCAGGCCCAGCTGCGGAGTGTGTTGCTGGGCTCGGGTCCGGCCTCCTGTCCCGCCGCTCCCTCCCGGTGTCCTTGTCCCACTTCTCCTATCTCTCCAGCCTCCCAGCGTCGCTTGCCTCTTTGTGCCTCTCGCTCGTCTGACTCGGCCCCTTTGTCTCTTCCCCGCGGCTCCCGCTCCTCCCCACCCCCACCTACCTCTTCACATTCCTCTGGCTGCCTGGGGAGCAGGCGGGGCGGGGTGGTGGGGTGAAGGCCAGGATGTGGGGGCAGTGCAAGGTGCCACCGAGCTGCTAAAGCCTCACTCAAGACTGGGGGGACGTGCTTGGGGACCTCTTGCTCTAGCAACAAAGAACCTCCCATAGAGACTTAACTGACCCGAGTTCCAGTCCTGATAATAATAGTATTAATAAACACTTACCTATGCGCTAAGTGCTCCTGTAAGTTATCTCAAATACGCTACACAGTACTTCTTTGCCCCCTAAACGTTTAGAAACTGAGGCATGACGGGTGGTGAAGGGGCTTGGCCCAGTTACCAAAAACAACTAATTATGAATTGGCAGTTTTCCTGAGCACTTTATTTGTTTAGTTAACTCTTTACCAGAATCCTGAGAAGGAGGCAGTATTATCCTCGTTTTTATGGAAAATAAACTCAAGCATGGAGCACAATTTGCCACTCCACCCAGGGGCCTCCTGTAACACATTATAGATCTCTTTGTAGGGAGCTCTGGTGACCTCATGACAAAGAAGCTGCATGCAATCCCAAAGGCATGCTGTTCGAATCCAGCCGCTGAAAACCCTCTGGAGGGTAAGCTATGAGTCAGTTCAGAGTCAACGGCAAACACAAGCTCTCTTTGTCGGATTTTTACCAACCGAGGGCCAGGTTCGGTTTCTGTTGAGTCTCAGGTTCCCGATGAGTCGTAGTTGACACATCACAAGAACAGGGCTAGAACGAATGGAGCTTTGGAGACTGGTGAAGACATCCAGCTACTAACCAAAAGGAACCCACTAGCCCCTCTGTAGGAGAAAGAGCTGCGGTCTATGGCTGTGAAGATTTAGTACTTTGGAACTCCCTTGGGGCAGTGCTGTTCTGGCCTACAGGAAGTCAGAATTGACTTCATGGCCATGGAATTGTATGTTTGCTGTTTGTTTGGGGACCCAGTTGGAAGTCCAGGACCACCAGGTTTTGCAACTTGCTTTGCAACTTTTGCAAGCACTGGCCTGACCAGTGATTGAGGAACACTTCTTCCAGAAGGACCTCCCTCCAGGCCTTCCTCTCCTGGCCTGTTAGTGACTGGGCCTCTCCTTACTGTTTTCTGGGGACAGGAGTGAGTCCAGCAGGAGGCAAATCCTGGGACACAGCTGGGGTTTGATGCTCAGCTCTCCCCTGAGGCACCTGCCTTTCTGAGCACCTTGTTTGTTGACAAAAGACCAGGTCAAGGAGTCCCAGAGGCGGCACTTCACCGAAGAGGCAGGTGCTTAGGACCAAGAGCTTTCCTAGTGGAGCTGGGAAGCAGACCCCAAACATTTCCCTGCCCAGCAACCTTTCACTGTCCCTTCAGAAGTAGTCCCCTCTCCACACTCTAGTTTCCCTGTGTTGTTATTGTTGTGTACCTTCCAGTCCTGGCAGCGGGAGTGGCATCCACTTACTAAACAACATGCCTCTGGAAACTCTATGAATTTTGAGAAATGACGATAGTGATAGAAAGACTTCAGGTCTTTTGTTCATAGGATCGCTGAGTCGAGCTCAAATCAACAACACCTTCCAGTCAGAATCAACCCATGGCTGACCCTCCAGCAGAGTTTCAGAGAAGCTAAATCATACAGGAGGAGATTATCCCCTATCTGTCTGTCTGTCTGTCTATCTATCTTTATTACACTGAGAAGTTGGTGGATTCGAACAGCGTTTACCTTTGTGTTGGCAGCACAATTCCTTCCCAGAATTTTCCCACGAGAAACCCCCAGATGGTTGCCAGTTGGAACCTACAGCCACTCCATACGAGAGAGATGAGGCCATCTCTTTCTGTAAAGACTGCTGCTCAGAAGTCCAATGAGTGGGTCCACTGTCCTACAGGGTCCATAGGAAACAGTTGCCCAAGACAGTGGGTAGGGTTTTGTCGTTGTTGTTGTTTGGTTCAACTCGAAGCTGTTTCGGGTCCGGCCAATCACAACATTCCATCCCGATGCCAACAGGGATTGGTTCAGGGTTGGATATGGACCCACACTTAACCAATAACCCTGGGATATAAGCTGTTAGGCTAAAAATAAAAATGGAGGTTGAAGCTCAACTCAGAAATATATCTATGTCCGGACATTTTCTGAAACCAGAACTCAGAAAACCCTGTATCAGGATATTTTCCAAAACCAGAACTCAGAGATTCCCATATTAGAACCTTTTCCAAAACCATAAACTTTATGCACCAACAAGCTACTACAAGGTCAACTCATCTCACAGCCTCCTAAAACACACTTACTAAAACCCCTTATAAGCCCCCTAAGCCCAGGCCTCAGGGCTACTCCCCTTGCTGAGCCCAGCTGCAATAAACTTTGAGAAGAATTCTACTTCATAATGGTTCTTGGAAACTAGTGGGTACTAATGGGAAGAAACACCATGTTTGTTTTGGAATTCCTGGCTGGAGTGTTGGAGAAGAGCATTGAACATACCATGGACTGCCAAGAGAACAAACAGGTCTGTCCTTGAGAGGGTAAAATGAGGGAGAAACCAGGCTGCTCCTTGGAGGCAAGGATTTTGAAGTTCCATCTTACAAACTTTGAGCACATGGCCGGGAGGGACCTGTCCTTGAAAAAGGATACGAGGGGAGCTCTGGTGGCCTAGTGGCAAGAAGCTGCCCTGCAATCCCAGAGGCACACAGTTTGAATCCACCAGATGCTCTGCTGAGGAAGGAGGGACAATCTCCTCCTGTACCAGTCAGATCTTATTTGACGGTACACATACACACACACACACACACACACACACACACACACACACACACACACAAATAATAAAATTTAAAAAAAATAAAAAGGATACGATGCTTAGAGGTTGTTTGGAGGTTCTAGCAGGGACGTGCTGCTACTCGTATACCCTTGACCAAAGGATGGTCTTCCTTCTATAGGGTATGGTTGTCCTCTTCAACCGAGCACGCAGCTTTGGGAGGGACGCACACAGATCGGTGGGGGAGGAAGGGGACACTTGCCTAACCAGCCAGATCAACCGAATCAACCCTGGCAATCAATGAGATGACAGATGTCACAGCCTGGAGCCCCTCACATCCAAAAAACGGATATAATGCATAGAAGGATGGAGGGACGGCGAAGGAGAAGAAGACCGATGAGATGGATCAGCACAGTAACTGGGGTAAGGGGGGCAGGTGTGTCGAAGACAGTGAGATTGGGTCAGGAAATAGGGTTGCTGTGAGTCGCAGGCACATCGAAGTCACATAACAACAAGCTGGTTACGGAGTTCTGGTGGCTTAATTGAGGGAAGCCGAATATCAAATTTAATAATAGTAGACCAAATGCTGTATCGGGAAATGAGGGAGGCTTAATACAAGCTGAAGGTCACCTTGTGACACTGGGGTATTCCTTAGGAGTCAACATTGTTCTTAGTTTTATCAAATGAACCCCTCCCTCTTGAGATTAACATAAAGAGGAACTTGGCCTTATCTGTAAAAGATTTCACCATTATCCTTTGTTTTGTACTTCCTTGTGATTCTATATAAATACGCAGAGAAGCATGGCTCGAGGTCTTCAGTCGAGAACTGTTGACCCCCTGTTTTACGCTCTCTGCTCTATCTCATTCCTGGCTGTTTGTCTCTTTATTAATAATTATAAAATTATTCTATTCTTTGGGACCCTCGGTCTGCAACATTAATGGTAAGAAGCTGCTCTGTGATCTCAGAGGCATGTGTTTTGAATCCACCAACTGCTCCAAGAGAGAAAGATGGAAACAGAAACACAGACACTGAGTTAATCCATCTCATTCAAAGTCTTTCTCTCCTGCACGGTCCCACCCTTCCAAGCATCATGTCCTTTTCCAAGGACAGGTTCCTTGCCAGCCACATGCACAAAGTATATGAGACGGAGCTTTAAAATCATTGCCTCCAAGGAGCAGCCTGGTTTCACTTTCTCCAGGACAGACCTTTTTTTTCCTATTGACAGTCCTCCTGTGTCGTTAATTGTCTCTGAAAACCCACCAGATGGTCAGCTATGGGTCAGTTTTCACTCCATGGTACACAACAACAACAACAACAAAGCTGGTAGGGTAGAAATCTTATGCTGCGAGCGGTACTTCCAACCAAAGACTGTGCCAGTGTCTGGAGAATAATAGCAGAGCTGGAAGATGGAAAAGAACAACTTTCTCACGAAAATATTTGAGCCGCTGGATCCAGCTGTGCCTGAAGCTCATTAGTTCTTGCACTTCCCAGTTGTGAAAACCAAGCCTTCTGCCATCAAACCAATTCTAATTTATAGTAACCATACAGGACAGAGTTGAGATTCCTCATAGGGTTTCCAAGGTGGTGATTTTTTAGGAGAGCAGACTGCCTCATCTTCCCGCCCCCCGTGCTGGAGGTTCCAACGCCAAACTTTTGGTAAATTTTTTTTAAACTTTATTTATTTATTGTGATTTTTTTCTTTATTTTTTAAAATAATTTTAATGAGCATTTACAGAGATTTTGGATATTTTATTATTTTTTTGTGTGTATGTGTACCGTCAGATCAGATCTGACTGGTACAGGAGGAGATTTGCCCCTCCTTCTCCAGCAGAGCATCTGGTGGATTTGAACCGCATACCTCTGGGATTGCAGTGCAACTTCTTGCCACTAGGCCACCAGAGCTCCCTGGTAAATGTTTTTTAAAAACAAAAACCCCTCCAACTCAATGCTGTCAATTAGTTCCGACTCATGGTGATTCTCTACCCGGATTCCAGGGGTACACACCTCAACAGGCAGAGACTATTTATGTTGCTCCCGCAGAGCCATGGGTGGATTCGAACGCGGGAGTCTTGAAACCTTTTGGTTGTTAGCACAAGATACTAGAGACCGCATCACTAGAGTGCCTCCTTTTGGCTACCGTATGACGGAATACTGTTCACTATTCTTCAACAGCAATTTTTTTTTAATTTTTATTTTTGTGTGCGTGTACCGTCAAATCAGATCTGACTGGTACAGGAGGAGATTGCCCCTCCTTCCCTGGCAGAGCATCTGGTGGATTCGAACTGTGCGCCTCTGGGATTGTAGCTGCAACTCCTTGCCACTAGGCCACCAGAGCTCTCCAACAGCAATTTTTTTTAAAAAAAATTAATTTGTGTCATTTATAACCAACATATCATCCCTAATAGTCTATAATTCCAGAAGAGGGAGAGGTTGTAGTAAATTTTCCAGGGCAAGTAGAGGGAGTGAAAGCTATTTTTTTTAAATTTATTTTAATGAACATTTACAGAGATATTGGATTTCCATTCATTTATTGTTGCATTTTTCTCCCTGCCCACCCCTCCCCCCCAGTTCACTCTTCTCTTTGAAAAGTAAAATTCCTTCACTGGTATATAATCCTCCCCCTCCCCAGCCCTGAGTACACTCCACTATGCAACCTTCTTTCTGGACTCTTATAATAACCGTAGTACCCAATCATATATCTGAAAGCCCTTCTAAACTCGATTTAGAGTTAAAATTGTCCCATAGGATTTCCAGGGCTGTAATCGTCACCAATTACAAGTCACCTGTCAGTTTGTTGTACTGTGTTGTCTGTGTTGCTATGCTACCGGAAGTTAGGCACCCATATAGGTTTATGTCCGTGGAAGCAGCAGGCAAGAAACCAAAGGAGCTATTGCATGAGGCAAATCTTCTGCAAAGGGCGGCTTAGGAGCAGGTGTGCCACTTTGAGGGCCAAACAGGCACCTGTCCCGCAGCATGGTGTTTTGTGTTTTTTTTTGTTTTGTTTGTTTTATATTGATTTTTATTTCTTTTTTCTTATTCATTTTCATTAAAGTTTACAGAGACTTAGGGTTTCCAGTCATTCATTGTTGCACTTTTCTCCCTACCCACCCCCCTACCCCCATTAATTCTTCTCTTTGAAAAGAAAAACTCTTTCATTGTTATGCAGTCCCTCCCCCCAAGTCCACTCCACTATGCAGCCTTCACTCTGGACTCCTGTAATGACAAGAATACCCATTCATATGTCCCTTTTAAACAGTTCTCTCCCTCATGTTTCAATACATCATTCCTCCCCTCCTTTTCTGTCTTCCCTCAACCCCGATGTCAGCCCCGTTTTACAACAGTGGCCCTATGCAATATTTGTCCTTTTGTGACTGAGATATTTCACTCAGCATAATGTCCTCCAGGGTCACCCATT
>NW_006400065.1:270160-273846 GCF_000299155.1 Elephantulus edwardii | reverse complement strand
ATTCCAGTTTCTCCACAACCTCGCCAGCATTTGTTGCTTGCTGTTCTGTTAAATTTTGCTATTCTTACTGGGGTGAGATGATATCTCAGAGTTGCTTTGAGTCATGGTGTTTTCAGTGGCTTCCCAAGACACAAGCCAAAGATGGACCACGGACAAGGGCAACTGAAGAATTGGTGCCTTTGAAATGTAGGGCTTGGGAGGACTATTGAACATACCAAGGACGGCCCAGATGGATGGAACATTCCAAGGATGGAAGTGAGGAGGGTGAAACTTTATCTCACATACATAGGGCATGTTATCAGGAGCTGCCGAGCCGGTCCCTGGAGAGAGACCATGCAGAGGGTCAGCGAAATAGAGTAAGACCCTTAAGGGGATGGGTTGATGCAGAGGCTGCAGATTCAAATAGGGGAACAATTACAGGCTGGCCCAGGGAAGGGCAGCCTATTGTTCCGTGGTGCCTGGGGTCCACAGGAGCTGGGACCATCCTGGCGGCTCCTAAAAATCTTCCTGGAAGCTGTAATTTTTCTCTTCATGGGTTCAAAACCACTGAGCCACCAGTCTCCTCAAAAGCTTTCTAGACTCCTTCAGAATGTCTATACTTTGAAACCAAGACAAGCTTGGCTGCAGCTGGGGAGAATGGGGAATAGTATTCCATAAAACACCGGCACAAAGAAGGGGTTCTTGTGTGTGAGGGACAGCATCTGGGAAAGCCTTGAATGCAGGGGTGCAGGGAAGACTCATATTTATGGGAGTACTGGGTGGGCCACAGAAGGCTGGGGAGCAAGGGGAGTTTATTCCAAATTTGCCTTTACCTCTTGGAGTCCTGGATTATCCCCTTCCCCCAAGGTGGGAAGAGGAGTCAGATTGAAGGGGGGCTCGGTTTGCCATCTGTATGTAAATGGTCTTCAATGTCATGCAGATAAGGAACTTTTATGCAAATGTATGCTCTCTGGGGAGGCAAGGCTGGGACACACCCCTCATTAAAAAGCGGGAGCAGGTGCTGGGGCAGGGACCCCTTCTCCCCCAGGACATCCTCTATCTCTTCCCCCAGCCATCTGTCGACTGCCCCCCAGGCTCCCCACTCTACTTTGCCCTTCCCAGGGTCTCTCTGGACCATTGTCCCTTTTCTGGGGACAAGATGCCCTTTTCTGTTCTTTCCCACCATCACCACACCCCACGTACACGTACTGAACACTTTTCCTGTCCTTGATTCCGTCACAAATGTGCCAGGAGCTATCTTACCAAACCTCCCCTAAGATCTGCTATATGTATTTAATATTCTTCTTCTTTTTAATGCTTCTCCCCTGACTTAGTGGTAAGGAGTTGCACTGCCAGCCCAAAGGCAGTTGGTTCAAACCCACCAGTTGCTCTGCAGAAGATGAGCCAAGAGGGTCAGGGACAAATTCATTCCCACTCACTGGCACATACAACAGCCATCTAGCTGATTCCAAGTCCCAGGGACCCTTCGTTGGACTTTTGAGAGAAGGCTGGTGGATCTGAACTGCTCACCTTTCGTGTAGCAGCCTGATGCAATATGCACTGTACCACCAGAGCCCCTTCATTCTATTTTTAAAAACTTCCATAGCAACTTAGTCAGAAGTGACTCAGAGCTGACCTCGATTGCGTGTCCAGGGCTATAAATCACGGGGTGGGGGAGGCTGCCCCAATCCTTCTCCTGTAGAGCAGCCAATGGGATCACACAGAAGAAAGCAGAGCTCCTCGGACTGGCTACACCCCCAGAGCTCCCTAGTTGTGCTCTGTTGTTGTTATGTGCCATCTAGTCGCCCGCAACTCATAGCAACCTTATGTACAACAGCTCTAAACCCTATTCTATCCTGTGCCAATCTTATTGTCTCTGACACACCCACCCCCACTACCCCAGTCACTGAATCAATCCATCTCATCGAGGGTCTTCCTCTCCTGCGCTGTCCCTCCACCCTCCCAAGCATGATGTCCTTCTCCAAGGACTGGTCTGTTCTTGCAACATGTCCAAAGTATGTCAGACGAAGCTTCAGAATCCTTGCCTCCAAGGAGCAGCCTGGTTTAACCCTCTCTGGGATGAACCTGTTTGTTCCCTTAGCAGTCCATAATATATTCAATACTCTTCTCCAGCACCACAGCTCAAAGGCATCAATTCTTCTATCATCCCTAGTCATTGTCCAGCTCTCTGATGCATAGCAAGTGATTGCAAAGACCATGGCCTATAGTATCAGGCGCACCTTAGTCTCCAGACTGACATCATTGCTTTTCAGCACTTTGGAGAGCTCTCTGACAGCAGACTTTCACCAAAACAAGCTGGTGACTAACCATTCTGACCCCCAGGGACCCTGTAGGACGGAGTGGAGCTGCCACCCCAGGGATTCCAAAGCTCTAAATCTTTAAAGCAGCAGAGGACCTCATCTTTCTCCTTGGGAGCAGCTGGTGGATCTGGTCATTAACCAGAAAGGTGGTGACTGGAGTCCACTCAGTGGTGCCTTGGAAGAAAGGACTGGCAATCCACTTTCGATGAACAACTCCTGAAATCTCCTTGGGAGGAAGATGTACTGTGACACCCAGTGGAGGCTGTCATAAAGTAGGGTTGACTTGAGGACAACGAGGGTGGTTTCTGACAACGATTACCCCTCAGAACTTCCGTTCTGTCTGTCTCTCCCTACTGGCCTTACTGTGTCCCCATCTTCTGCACATCTCTCTTCCTTCCCTACAGTCTCGTTTTTCTGGCTCTGGCCCCAACCTCTCTGGGCTCCTCCAACTCAGCACCATTTCCCCCGGGACCCAAAAGGCTCCATTCCTAATTCCATCATCGCCACAACTGAGAGGGAGTTTTTCCTTTCCCTGGTTCCAACTCCCTCTGGGACTCTGGCAAAAGGAATGAGAATTCTCATTTAAGGGGACAGCAACAGACTTCCAAACAGACACTGGTCCTCAGAAACTGGCCCAGGGTCCTCTGGACCCCCTGTGTGGCCAGGACCCCTCTTTCCTGTGTGGACCAGCTGAGTCATCCTGTTTTCTCCACACCGTGCCTTCCTCCAAGACATCAGGCTTCTTCAGAGGGCTTTAAAGGGGTCAATGAAGGGAAGGGGATTACCTGCATCACTCCCTGCCCTGCACACTGCCCCAGGCCTCAGAATGGTGTCAACGTGACAGCATTTATTTCACGCTCCAGTGTCCACAGATGAGGGGCGGGGCGGGGGCAGGGATCCAGTGTCAGACTAGGCAGCAGGGCGTCAGGTGGGGGGGACAGCAAGGGAGGCACGAGGTAAAAATAGCCCCTGCGCCGACCCTCGGAGCCTTGTCCCAGGCCAAGGCCTGGGCTCGGGTCCAGGAGCTATTCTGGGGCCTGGGAGAGTCACACTCTCTGGAGGAAGGCCCCCTCCCAGCTCCTCTTCCTCTCAGCCAGCAGGCTGCATTGCTCTCGGTCCAGCCCAGGCAGAGGAAGGAAGGGTGGGCTGTGGAGGGGAGAGGGAAGGCGGGGGCGGCCGGAGCCGCGAGCAGGGCTGCTTCTCTGGTCCTCCGATGTCCACTGCAGTTCTGGGTCCAATGCCTTAGCTCGGCTCAACACTGGAGGGAAGTGGAGACAGTCAGCACTCCACTCAGCTCCCTCTGGCCCTCTGCTCAGCCTGGGCCTCTCTGCTCAGTCCCAGTCTCTGCTCAGCCCAGGTCCTCTGCTCAGCCCGGGCCTCTCTCTG
>NW_006400065.1:262224-269995 GCF_000299155.1 Elephantulus edwardii | reverse complement strand
CCAGGTCCTCTGCTCAGCCCGGGCCTCTCTCTGTTCAGCCCAGGTCCTCTGCTCAGCCCAGGTCCTCTGCTCAGTCCCAGTCTCTGCTCAGCCCAGGTCCTCTGCTCAGCCCAGGTCCTCTGCTCAGTCCCAGTCTCTGCTCAGCCCAGGTCCTCTGCTTAGCCCGGGCCTCTGCTCAACCGGGGCCTCTGCTCAGTCCCAGTCTCTGCTCAGCCCAGGTCCTCTGCTCAGTCCCAGTCTCTGCTCAGTCCCAGTCTCTGCTCAGCCCAGGTCCTCTGCTCAGTCCCAGTCTCTGATCAGCCCAGGCCTCTGCTCAGTTCCAGCCCTCTCCTCAGCCTCCTATGCTTAGTCTGGGCCCTGTGCTCATCCCAGGCCTCTGCTCAGCCCCAGCCCTCTACTAAGCCCAGGCCCTGTGCTCAGCCCTAGCCCTCTAGCCAAGCCCCAGCCCTCTGCTAAGCCCAAGGCCCTCTACTCAGCCCAGGCCCATTGCTTAGCCCCAGCCCTCTGCTCAAACCCAGCCCTCTGGTTAGCCAGGGTCTCTGTTCAAGGCAGTCCCTCTGGTCAGCTGAGGCCTCTGCTCAGCCTCAGCCCTCCGGTCAGGTGGACCCTCCGCTCAGGCGAGCCCTCTACCCAGCTGGCTCCCTCTCCCTGGATGCACAGCCCTCACCCACCTCATCTCCAAAGCCCCCATTGCCACCTCTGGCTCCAGAGGCTCCTCCCATAAGAAGGCCGGTCTGTTCTGGCCGCTCTGATCCAGAGCGGCTCAGTTCTGGCTCCCCGGCTGGCCTGCACGGAGGAGGGGGTGCATGTCAGAGGTGGTCTGGTTTGGGGAGGGAAGTGTGGATGGGTGGGGTGGGAACTGGGGATGTGGGTGGGGAGATGGATCTGTGTTGCATGTGGATGGACTTGGAGATGGACCTGAGGGTGAGAACGGCATTGGGGTCAGGGATGCGGATAAGGTGGGAGGTGGGCAGGGATGAGGTGGGCACGGGGCGGAAAATGCCGTTGAGCTGGAGCAGCCGAGGTGGTCTGGGCTGCCTCTGGGACATGTGGGGCTGGGAACGGAGGCTGAGATTAGGGTTGGAGGAAGGCTTGGGGATAAGGTGCACATTGACTTTGCCGATGGTTAAAGGCTGAGTTGAGATGAGGCTGTAGAAGATGTTGGGGTTAGAGAAAAGAGCAAAAAGTTGAGAATGTGTTTAGAGCTGAGGTTAGCAGCAACATGGGTTTTGGGATGGTTATAGGTTGGAATTAAGGGTAGGGATAGAGCTGGTGCGGGTGAAGAGGAGGTGGGGGGAAGTGGGATGGTTATATGTTGGGTTGGAGACATAAAGACAACGGCTGTGATTGGAGGGGAGACTGGTTACACTGGGTTTGAGAACGGAGTTTAGAGATGGTAATGGCGGGATTTCAGGATGGGTAGAATTGACTACGAGGTTGGATGGGCTGGGATTGGAAGTAGCTGTGGGTTGGATGTAGGTTGCAACTGGGATTGGACTGAGGATCTGGTGCTGGAGAAGAGCTGGAGATGGGTTTGAGACAGGGGGTGGGTTAGACTTTGGAGGATGTTTGGAGTGAGGAAGAGACTGATGCCCACCCCGGGATTAGGTCCAGGGATGCCCGTGAACAGAAATGCTGAGAACAGTTACGAGTTTAGTTTGCGGATGTAGCTGGAGATGTCAGTGAGGTTGGAGATGGCGACAGGTTGGCTTGGGTTTGGGACTGAAGATGAGACGTGGAGATCAGCTGGGATGGAGCCGGGTTTGGAGCGAGGTTAGAGGGACAGAAAGGGCCACTGAGGTCAGCTGTTAGGGTGGGTGCAGGTCACTCACGGCGCTGCCTTCTCTCTCTGCCGGCAGCAGCCGGGGCGCCCCTTGCGTCTCATGCAGTAGAAGGCGGCCACTACCAGGAGCAGGAGGCCCACGCTGACTGCCACGGCCATGACCGCCACCCCGGCCTGTGCGGTCTGGGGGGCAACTGCAGGCACAGGGTAGAGGAAGGGGTCAGCCGGCAGGGCTCAGTCTACTCCACACTCCACCCCTGGCCACTGACCCCGCTGCGGACACTCACCAGCCCCAAAGTGGAAGACTTTCTGGCTGCTCCCTTGGCGGTTGGAGGCCTCACACGTGACACCGTCGCGGCTCAGGGCACTGGTCACCTTCAGGGTCAGGGAGCTGCTGACCCAGCCCTGCCCTCCGGGGACCGGCTCTGCTGGCTGAGGGGGCTGGGGTCAGGCGCGCACCCACAGGGCCAAGGGCTGGGGTGAGGGCAGTGGTGGACGAGCTGGGGGAGGCACAGTGCCTGGCTCAGGGGGTGCAGAGGGAGGACTTAGGGTGGGGAGGAGGGTCTCTTACGCTGCCACCCAGCTGGCTCCAGCTGATCTTGGGCTCTGGGTAGCCTCGGGCAGAGCAAGTCAGCGTGACTTCGTCCCCTTCCTGCCACGTGCCTTCGACTCTGGGATGAGCCTCCACTTCCCTCACCTCCGGTGACCCTGCAGGAGTCAAGAAAACCCAGTAAGAGAGAGAGAGAGACACACACACACAGAGTGGGATGGAATGAGAAGGAGAAAAAGGCCATGGAGAGAGACTCGAGTGGTGCAAGTAGCACTTGACTACCAGGCACAAGGCTGGCAAACAAAATGCACCAAGAAGCACCTAGGAAGAAAGGCCTGGCAATCTGCTTTCTGAAAGGTCGGAGTTTTGGAAACCTGAGGAGCAGCTCTAAACTGCACTCCTGGGATCTCTCCACAAGCGGGAACTGACTGGACAGCAAGTCAAATCAGAGAGGAAGGCGAGCTCTGGTGGCATAGTGGCAAGAAGCTGCACTGCAATCCCAGAGATGTGAGGTTTGAATCCACCAGATGCTATGCTGAAGAAGGAGGAACAATCTCCTCCTGTACCAGTCAGATCTGATTTGACGGTACACACATTAAAAGAAAAAAAAATCAGAGAGGAAGGCAGAGGGCTCAGCTGGGCGCATGCTCTGCCTGTCCTCATCCCCCACGCCCCCCCATCCAGCGCTGCTCCCCCAGTGCCAAACCTTGGACCAGCAGTTTGAAGCTCTGCGTGCGGCTCAGGAGGGGCACGGTGGACATGGAGGCCTCACAGATGTAGACACCGGCGGAGTCGAAGGTGACGGAGCTGAGGGAGAGTACGGGGCCATCCCTAAGGAGTGTAGAGTCCTGCGGAGGGAGAGGCAGGGGCAGGAGAGAGGAGGTGAGGGCTTGGAGAAGCGGAGAGGGTGCAAGCTGGACGTGCACCGACGGGCCGGGGCTTTGCCACTCACCTTGGTCCAGCGCAAGGAAGGGGTGGGCAGCCCTCGCACGAAGCAGTCCACATTTGTACTATTGCCCAGAGACAAGACAAGTTTCTCGCCCACACTGAGCTCCAGGGGGTCCAGGTCTGGAGGGAGGACAGACTGCCGGTCACATTTCCAAACTCCTACCCATGCTGTTCAGGGCTCTCTGGGCAGTCAGGGTTATAGGCATTAATGCACACCCTCAAAGCAGAATAAACGCACCAGTGGTTTAGGGGTAAGGAGTTGCGCTGCCAACCTAAAGGCAAGTGGTTCGAATCCACTAGCTGCTTTGTGGGGGGAAAAATGGGCAATCCCCTCCTTTGTGATTAACTGTCTCTGAAAACCCACTGGAGGCTTGGCTAGGGGTCAGTTCTGACCAGGCGGTATACGAAAATACAACAAGAAGTACCTACAGCTTTCACTGAGGATTACATCTCAACATCAAAAAACCCAAAATCCTCACCAACTGTCCAAAAGGCAACCGTGATAGGTGGAGAAAAGACAGAGGTTGCCAACAATTTTATTGTGGTTGGATCCACCATCAACACTCATGATAGCAACAGCCACGAAATCAAAAGATACGTTGCATTGGGAAATGTGCTGTCAAGGACCTCTTTTCAGTGTTGACGAGCAGGGATATCAGTGTAAAGACTAAGGTGCACCTGACCTAAGCCATAATATTTTCAATTACTTCCTATGCATCTATGCATAAGGGAAACTAAAGAAGAATTGATGCCTTTGAGTTGTGGTGTTGATAAAGAATATGGAATAACCCATGGGGCTGCATAGTGGAGTGGACTTGAGGGGAGGGATTGTAGAACAACGAAAGAATTTTACTTTTCAAAGAGAAGAACGAACTGGAGGGGAGGGGTGGGGCAGGGAGAAAAGTGCAACAATGAATGAATGGAAATCCAAAATCTCTGTAAATTTTCACTAAAATTAATAATAATAATAAAAAATGTAAAAAATTTTAAATTATTTTTTAAAAAAATAATAAAAAATTTTTTAAACAAGAAATAACCCATGGACTGTTAAAAAGAGCAACTCTGTCTTGGAGGAAATACAGCTAGAATGCTCCTCTGAGGTAAGGATGGAGAAAGATCACCTCACATACTTCAGGCATGTCATCAGGAAGAACCTGTCCTTGGAAAAGGACATGATGCTGGGAAAAGTGGAAGATCAGAGAAAGAGAGGAGGACATTCAACAAGATGGACTTGTTATGGTGACTGGAACCATGGCTCCAGCATGGCCAAGAGGGTGAGGATGGGCAAGGGTCAGATCTCCTGTTCGTAAGGTCACTGTGAGCGGTATGTTGGCTCGAGGGTGCCTGACACAATCACCTAAGGAGCTCAGATGCCTTCGTCCCTAATAACCAAAAGGTCAAGAATTCCAGCCACTCAAGAGGGTGAGAGATGAGTAGCGTCCTTTCAAAAAGGTTCACCGAGAGGCAGAAGCCAGAGCAAGCATCGTTATGTCCGGGAATTTAGTCTAAGGTACTGGGGAGCCACTGCAGGATTTTCAGCAAAGGAGAGGGCAGCCCCAATGTACATTTGGAGAAAATGCCTCTGCCCATAGTCCTAACTTTCAGCTAAACAATGTTACCACGTACAATGTTGTCATGTATCCACCATCAGAACTGACTCACAGCTGATTCTCCAGTGAGTTTCAGAGGCAGTAAACAGTCCAGGAGATTTCCATCTTTCTCCCACAGATCAGCTGATGGATTCAAACCACGCACCTCTGGGTTGCCAGAGTAACTCTTCACCACCGGCCCAACAGAGCTCCCTCAGCTGAACAACCGACAGACCTATCATCTGAGATACTCACTCCTTAGAAGAATGAAACCATTTCAGATATAAGCCCAGAAGGCAGAAGAGGGGGTGGGGGGTGGAGGAATGGGAACAGGTGAGCACAAGGAGGAAGTGGGAGGGGTGTTTACCTTGGGGGGCCTGCTCGGATGTGGGAATTTTTGAAAGGGAAATTAATCTACTTTGTAAAACTTTCACCCTAATCGTGATGAGAAGAGACTTCTCTGGCTACCGAGCAGAGGATGCACCGAAACAGGCAAGAGGGGCAGCAGCGAGACCCGTGGGGAGACCCGTGGGGAGACCCGTGGGGAGGTGACTGCAGGGGCCTGCAGAGAGAGTAGAGAAGAGGAGGAGGAGGAAGAGAGGAGGGTTGCCTCTGCAGGTAGAGCAGACGCTCCTTGAGGGCAGGATACGTGTGGGATGAACTGGCAGACAATCAGGCTTTACTTGGTTGGAGCAATCGGATGTGTGTCGAGACTGGCTGGGGAACGCTTAACACCCTGGTTTACAATCCCCTGATTTACCCAAAGGGCTGAGGTTGGTCTGTCTGGGATGAGTTGGGCTCTGGGGGCTTAGATGAGAGAAAGGCGAATTAATGGGGAGAAAGAAAGGGAGCTTTTGACCAACTGGGCTCAAATCCACTGCGGACGCGTCAAGTCCAACTCACAGGGAGTTGTGATTCCCGGACTGTAAATCTTTATGGGATGAGACTGCCCAGCTTCCCCCATGAGCCACTGCTAGATCCGAACCAGCCACCTGCTGGTCAGCAGCTGGACCATCATGCATTACGCTGTCAGAGTTCCTTAACTGTTGTTGTTAAGTACCCTTCAGAAGCCTGCGACTCATAGTGACCTGACCAACAACGGATCTGAACCCTGCCCTATCCTGTACCATCCTCACCATCTCTGACGCATGACAGGGAAGGTTTAAAAAGGCTACTGAGGGGAGCTCTGGTGGCCTAGTGGCAAGAAGCTGCACTGCAATCCCAGAGGTGTGCAGTTCGAATCCACCAGATGCTCTGCTGGAGAAATGAGGGACACTCTCCTCCTGTACCAGTCAGATCTGATTTAATGATACACTATTTAAATAATAAAATTTTAATTTTTTTTTAAAAAGGCTTCTGATTAGTTACTAGTCAGGTGAAACCACAAATACTAGAATCCAGTAGAGAAAGGCGTGACAAAATAATTTTGTTAATATGCAGATAATCTATGAACTGTTACAAGTAAGCCGTTCAGGACTGCATTTATCACAGCATTATCCTCTGGTTAGGGAGCTCCGGTGGCGTAGTCCGTAAAGAGCTGCGCTACGAGCCGAAAGGCCATGCCAGTCTGGCAGTTCAAACCCACCAGCAGGCTCCAAGGGAGAAAGATGGGCCACCTCCTCCTGTGCGATTTACAGCCCCCACCAAACCCTCTGGAGCGTCAGCTAAGCTGGTTCTGGCTGGGCCACAATGACTATTCCACTATTAAAATGGAGAAGGTGGTTAAACTTGATCACCTAGGATTCTGCATGGTCTCTACAGGAGGAAGTCCAGGGCAGGCATGACTCCCTGAATGGCATTACCCTGTTGAGGCCATGTCCCCAACTTCTTGCCCAGAAAGCCCCCCTGCTAGCACATTCTCTCGAACGCGCACTCGGCCCTGTCTTGGGGAGCCTCTGTATTTGCTGTTCCCTCTGCCAGGAAGGCGCTCCTTCCAGTTCCTCACATTCCTGACTGCTTCCCGTTCTTTGCTGGCTTGTTCACATGTCCCCTTCTCAGAAAGGACCCCCTGGCCACCTGTTGTGGAGAGCCAGCTGTCTCCTCCAGGGTTTACTCCCCCAGCTGCCAAGAAGAAGGCTGTCAGCTGTCAGCTCTCTCTGTGAACGGCCACAGCTGCAGAGAGCCCCCTGGGCTCAGGTCATCCCGCTGCCAGGGGCAACCCACACCCAGTGGTGGGTTAGTATGAGGAGACAAAGGTCCTGCTTCATGGTCCAACTCCAAAGGACCGTATCAGCTCCAAAGTTCCCTGTGGGGACAGCTGAGGCCTTGCTATACAAGGGGCATCACCGCCTCCCTTCTCTCTCTCTGCCCCTCCAGTGCTTTCACCACCCCGGACAAATGATAACTCCATGAACGTGGTGGCTGTGGTTGAACTGGTTCCAACTCCCATGCACCGAACTCACAGCAACCTGACTCACGGCCACCTTATATATAACAGAAGAAAACATTGCCGGATCACATACCATGAAGGAAATAACAAGTTATTAAAAACTCAGGGGAAAAAAGATCAATATGGCTAACAGAACAAAAACAAATCTACTGCGATCGAGTTGATTCCAACTCAGCAACCCTGGAGGATGGAGCAGAACTGCCCCATCTGGTTTCCACGACTATAAATCTTCACAAGAATGTGATCACTGTAGCATGTGATCAAGAACCAATGGCACTGAAGGAAGAAGTAAGTATGAAAAAACAGGGCTCCAGGAATTGATTCAATACCATCTGAGATGTTTCAAGAAATGAAATGTTGGGGAGCTCTGGTGGCCTAGTGGCAAGAAGCTGCATGCAATCCCAGAGGTGTGCAGTTTGAATTCACCAGATGCTCTGCTGGAGAAGGAGGGGCAATCTCCTCCTGTACCAGTCAGATCTGATTTGATGGTACACACACACACAAAATAATAA
>NW_006400065.1:245978-262064 GCF_000299155.1 Elephantulus edwardii | reverse complement strand
CACACACACACACACACACACACACACACACACACACACACATAAAATAAAATTTAAAAAGAATTAAAAAATAAAATAAAAAAAATTTTAAAAAGCAATGAAATGTGTATCTCAAACTTCACAGGAGTGTTATTCACCATCACAAGGACATGGAAACAGCCGAAATGTCTAACCACAATCAAATGGATTGTGAAATTATGGCACATTCACATGATGGAATGACGCAGCACGCAGGAGCAATGATTTTGTAAATCATTACCTAACACGGGAGGGAGTGGAGAGCTTTATGCTAAGTGAACTAACTCAGTCCCATAAGGACAAATACTGTGTAAGACCATTATTGTAGAACGAGTATGAGGATACAAGGGGGGAGGGGGAGCATAAGGGTCAGAATGGGTGGGGAGTGGGGGTGGTTAATCATAGGGTCAATTTGATGGGTGGAGGGAGAGGTGGGTGAAACAAATGGAAAAGTTCTGGATAAAAAACCATGTATACGAACATTGTAAATAAACCAGTATTTAAAAAAAATTGAAATGCTGGAAGTGCTCATTGGTCTACATAAAGACATTTGAAAGACAGTTACTTGACCAACCCACTGGAAGGGGTCTCATGTTTATGCCCATTGCAAAGAATGGTGATCCAACAGAAGGCAGAAATTATCAAATACCATGAATATCACACATAAGGAAAATCATACTGGAGATTTAAAAACCGGGACACTTTGCATTGACAGAGAATTGCTAGAAATTCAAGGCAGATTCAGAGGAGGATGTGGGATAATGCAAAGCACTACTGACATCAGATGGGTCTTGGCCAAATGCAGAGAATACCAGAAAGCTGTTTACCTGTGTTTACTTCCACCATATGGTTCATAACAAATTATGGGTAAGACTACAAAGAAGAAAATTCCGGAATACTTAACTGTGATCACGGTGGACCTGCCCATGGACTAAGAAGCAGACGTTCGAACAGAACAAGAAGATACTGTATGGTTTAAAAGCAAGAAAGGTGTGAGGCAGGGTTGTGACCTTTCTCTGTACCTGTCAACAAGATGGGGTGATTGGTGATTGACACGGTGACTGTATGATGGACTTATCAGAGATCAGGAGGGTGGCAGAAGATAGGGCACGTTTCAGACGTGTTATCAGGTTGCCATGAATTGCAGCAGACTGGAAAGCACCTCATAACCAAAACATTCAATCTGTATGCTAGATAACGAATCCAAACAAAAAAGAGAAAGAGAAAAAAAAATCCAAACAGCAGCATTCAATCTCTATGTTAAGCAAATAATTCAAGAAGCCAGACTATATTGATGCAGAATGTGGCATCAGGATTGGAGGAAGAGTCAGAACCAACCTGATACAACCTTGCGTGCTGAATGTGAAGGTGATCTGAAAAACTGATAAATATCAAAGATGCAACAAAAAGACAAAACAATTTAAAAATAGGCAAAGGATCTAAACAGTCCTTTCTCCAAAGATGATATACAAATTGGCAATAAACAAATTAAGAAGTTCAATAGTATTACTATTGTTATGTGCCATCGAGTTGGAATCTCATAGCTGACCCTCCAGCGGGTTTTTGAGAGGCAGTAAGTTGCATGGGAAAAGACTGCCCATCGTCTCCTGGTGACGTGAACCACATGCCTTTGGGATTGCAGGCAACCTCTTACCACTGGGCCACAAAACCAAACTCACTGCCTTGAGTCAGTTCCACTTATAGTGACCATATACAACAGAGCAGAACTGGCCCTAAGGGTTCTCAAGGCTGAATCTTCACAGCAGCAGAACGCTACATCATCCTCTCTAGGAGCAGCTAGGGGGATCGAACCACCAAACTTCTGGTTAGTAGTCAAATGCCATAACCATCGTGCCACCAGAAACAAAACATCAAGTTGATTCTGAGTTACGATAATGCTCCATTGAGTTTCCAAAACTGTATATGTTTACAGGAGGAGATTCCCTATTTAGAGCCAGTAGGGCAGCTGGTGGATTTGAACAGCTGATCTTTTGGTTAGCAGCCCAACATGTAATGAATTACCCCACCAGGGCTCCTGCTAATTGTTGTTGTGGACCATCAAGTTGGAACTGCCTCTCCAGTAGTTCTCAGAGGCAGTAAATTACATGGTAGGAGACGGTCCACCGTTCTTCCGCAGAGCAGCCGGTGGATTCAAACCACATGCCTTTGGGTTGGCAGCACAAGTCTTTACCCACTAGGCCACCAGAGTGAATAAGTAACACCCCGGAAGAGCAGCCCACTTAGAACAATCAACTCTGGATCTAATGGGCAACATTTGCCTCAAACCTTGTATGAGAACATGGGTAAACAAGGAAACCAGACGAGTGAGAACAGAGAACCCAGGGAGAGAGAGGGAAGGGTGCAGACACATTGCAGGAACTGCATGTTATGTCACAAAACAATATGTGTGAATTATTGACTGGAGAACTAATTTACTACGTAAACTTTCACTTAAGGTGCAATAAAATGTTCTCTCTCTCTCACACACACACAGACAGACATGAGCTCCAAGATTACAGCTTTCAGTCTGAATTATACCACAAGATATGGAAAACAAAAATTCGTCTGAACTGGACCCATAAGCAACATCATGATTGATGGAGAAACATGTGGAGTTGTCAAGGATTTACCCCATTTGACTGGGAACCACGATCGTCACCCATGGAACCAGCAGTCAAGAAATCAAAAGGCATATGGCAGGGGAGCTCTGGTGGCCTAGTGGCAAGGAGCTGCAACTACAATCCCAGAGGCACACGGTTCGAATCCACCAGATGCTCTGCCGGGGAAGGAGGGACAATCTCCTCCTGTACTTGTCAGATCCGATTTGACGGTACACTCACACAAAAAATAATAATAAAAAAATTTAAAAAACAAAACAAAAGGCTATGGTGCTGGGCAAATCTGCCGGCCAGGACCGCTTAAACTATTGAAAAAGTGGAAATGTGACCTTTGAAGACTAAGGTGCACCTGACTTAAGCCTAGGTACTTGCCGGGGCTTCATGTTAAACTACGAATAAATAAGACAGACTTTGAATTGTGTTGGCAAAGAACCCTGCATCGACCATGGACTGTCAAAACGACAAATAACTCTATCTTGGAAGTGCAGTCAAAACGGTCCCGAGAGGCAGGGATGGTGAGGCTTCATATCATAGGCTTTTGGGCAAGTTTATCAGGGGGGGCCGGTCCCCTGGAAAAGACATTATGCTTCAAAAAGGAACAAAGAGGAAGACCCTCAATGACATGGACTGACACAGTGGCTTCGACAGTGGGCTCAACACAACAGCGACTGTGGCAGTGAAGCAGGACTGGGAGGTTTGTCCTTCTGTCACACAGACGATTGCGGAGAGCAGGAACTGCCGCCAAGACACTTAAAAACAACCTGTTTGAGTCCATTGTTTCAGCTAAGTTTCCAAGGTATTCTCCAATAAACTTCCTCCCTGCGGGTCTCCACATCAGCACCGGCTTCCGGACACACAACCCTCTGAACCAAAAAGTGCTCTTGGCTCCCCTGCTCGTCCCTCCAGCCCAACCCCCTGTAGAAGCACCTACTTTTTCCTTTAAGCTGGACAAGCTCTGGGAAGGTGGGACCAGAGCTGTCGTGTTCACAGGTGTGTCCATAATACCTGGCACAAGGTCCCGATCAGATAAGCATGCCTAGGTTTTTATTGTTGATTGTCACTGATGAGTCAATTCCGACTCACAGCGAACCCTTGTGTCTGCAGAGTAGAACTGCATTCCACAGGGTTTTCAAAGGTGGACCCTTTTAGAGGAAGTGGGCAACTGCTCAAAGGGTTCTTTCTAAAGCACAAACCTGACCCTCCTCTGCATAGAACACTCCATAGCTCCCTAGTGCCCTCAGAAGCAAGCCCAACAACCCACCTCAGCCCAGGTAAGCCAAGTGCCCCTGGGAAGATTCAAACCACAATTCTTCTGGTTAGTAGTCAAGAGTTTAATTCTCTGAGTCACTCTTCAGGGAAGTTTTTAGGGTGTGAGAAGGGCTTCCAGGAGGAAGTTTAGGGCATAGGCTGCAAGGAGGAGATAACCTTGACTGGGAGAGCTGGCCCGAGGGCCAAGCCAGGATTCCAAGGGCCTTGAAGGTCTTGGGGAAGAACTAGGTGCTCTCTCGCCCTATCTAGCGTGCTCTCTATCTCTCTCTCAGGGGCACTAGGGAGCCATAGCAGGTTCTAAGCAGAGGGGGGTCAGGTCTGTGCTTTAGATAGAGCCTTCTGATTCAACTGACACTACCAACTCACAAATTTTGATAGGAAGCTTAGGGCCAGGGAGTCGATTGACGCACCAAACCCACAGCCACAGGGTGCATTTCAACACACAGAGACCCAAAGCCGAACTGCCCCGTAGAGTTTTGGAGGCTGTAAACTTCTATGGGAGACAACAACAGCATCTTCTGAGGAGTGGCTGATGGGGATTTGAACCACCGACTTCACCAACCTTCACAGTTAGCAACCAAGCACCCTAATCACGGCACCCCCAGCACTCCCTGCAGAGGGTCTTAAAACAAATTCACTCTCAATGAGTCAGTTCTGCCTCATGGGGAACCTCCATCGTTCCGAGGCTATAAATCATTAGGAGAAGAGACTGCCTCATCTTTCTCTCAAGGACTGGCTGGTGGGTTTGAACCACCAACCTACAAAGCAGCAGCTGAACCATAATCCAAACCAAAGCCACTGCTGTCAAGTCGATTCCAACTCGTGACTACCCTCCGTCGGGCTTCCGAGGGTGTTTGTTTTAATGAGAGGCAACTGCCTTCTCATTCTCCTTCAGAGTGGCTGCTGGATTGGAACTGCTGACCTTCTGGTTGGTCAATGGTCCAACACCTGCCATTCTTTTTTTTGTTGTTGTTGTTGTTGGGTAGCTTTTTTAATTTATTATTTAGACATGGATTTTTTCCTTCCTTTTCATATAACTTATCTAATTAAAATAGTCATCTTGGTAGTTACCACAAAAAAGTAACATAGAAAATTGTACTTACATTTTGGGACCAAAATACAAATGAAGAGCAGGGTGGCACCTTGCTCCTTTCTCCCCGCTTCCCAGAAAGAAAAAGCCCCAAAGAAGCAGTTCATTACACCAAGGATCACAAAGGGCTGATCTGTCATTTGGTGATTTGGATGTAGTGTAGCACAGAAAAACTGTATAAGTTTTCACAAATGAGACCAAAAGTTCAACATCAACCTGTGTCAGTCCTGCAGCCAATTCAATAAGCTCAGCGAGGAGTCCACACACAAATTGGGTTTTCCCTCTTCCCGCCACACTCTTCTCAGAAAGTCATATCCCTGACGCAGACACTCATGCAGGGAGTGGGGGAGCAGAAGAGAAAAACCGGCTCTGTGCAAACAGGAGTGATAAAAAAACCCCTCCATGTGCCAAAAATAGATGCTGATGTTGGGATGTCCTTCCCTCCCTGCTTAAAGATTCCTAATGAAGGAAAATGAAGTTATTCACAACTGAATCTGAAATGTGGAAAACAGGTTTTGATGACAAAGACTTGAACATACAGATAAGAAATAAATTCAAGACTGGAGCACACCTGGAGGAAACTTATTCAAGGCAATAGATGTCTGCACTTGTCCAAAGTAGGCTAATTGGTTTTAGGGCACAGGATATAGGACAAGGGTGGAAGAGTAATATAAGCCATCAAAAGAAATAATGCTTTTACCAATTCATAAATGCAATAAATTAAAACGTAGCTATCTGTGTCCCACTACAGCAGGCACTTTGCATGTGGATGAACATGGACAGCCTCGATGGAGCTCTGGAGCCCTTCAGACACGTGTTGCATAGAAGAGTCCCTACTCAGCCTGGACTCTTCCAGGTTTGCCCAGCTGAGGCCTCCAGGATAGTTAAAGGGTGGGGGCAGATCTTGCTCTGGACTTTGAGAAAACTAGCTGAAGGGAGTGACTGCACAGCTCCTTGGGCTTCCACAGTCACCACTTGAACCTGTTTCTCAACACCTGCCATTCTTAAGAGTGGTGGAATCATTCAGACAAGAGCATAACTTGAAGAATGCATTCAATACGCTAAAACAGGTCGCAGAAGACAATCCTGGATAGAGAAGGGAAATGCAGAACAAAACTAAAAAAGCATTTAAAAAGCCAGGCTTACTGGCAGAACCCCCCAGACCATGGCCCTCAATTACTCTTCAAATCTGGAACATAATTCACTTTTTAAAAAAAAACAAAAAAATCACACCTCCTTCTAAAGCTCTACTTTTGAACAATAGTCAGGCCTATACGTGATCAGTAACACAAGAGAGGCATTCACTCCTTAGAGTAACTACAATATAAGGTCCAAAAAGCAGCATTTGCCCGAGGAGAAAGCCATGAAGGCAGAAAAGGGTAGAATAGAAGGATTAATGGAAATGAGAACCATAGGGAAGAAGTGGGAAGAGTGCAAGTACACTGAGGGGACTGAGAATCATGTTCTAAAACACTACGTGTAGAAATACGTGAATGGAAAAACCAATGTGGTTTGTAAACTTTACTCAAATCACAATTTTTAACATTTAAAACAACGACAACCACAAATAAACCAGCCCATACAAACCATGTCACTAAACGGTCTGCAGAGAAATGGCCGGATACTAACTCTAATACATTACATGCTAGCTGTGAGGAGTTTTCAGGATGACAACAAAAACTAAATAAATTATTCAAGGGAGATCTGGTGGCCTAGTGGCAAGAAGCTGCGCTGCAATCCCTAAAGTGCACAGATTTGAATCTAACAGGTGGTCTGCAGGAGAAAGAGGGGCAATCTCCTCCTGTGCCAGTCAGATCAGATTCGACTGTACACAATAAGACAAGGAAAAAAAAAACTACAAAAACCAAATAAATTATTTTTTTAAAAAATTCATTCTATATGCTGTAAATGAAAGATTGTGTAAAACAGTCTTAAAAAACATATACTTTATACAATAAAAAGATTGTATAAAATGTACATGCTTGAAACAAAATGCATATGAATGATAAAAATATTAACAAAAAAGGGATTAAAAATTAAAACATTTTTTATGTTTTTCTTAATAAAATTTCATTCTTGGAATGCTTTGTGTCAGCAGATGGGAGGGTGTGAGATGAAATAGACCCAAGAAAGAGGAGGGACAGGGACAGAAGGTTCTGGAATGTTTTGGAAAGGGATGAGGGTGAGGCCGCATGCTGTGCCCCCACGTCTCAGGGTCTCTTACAGGCCACATGCAGGTCCAGGGTATCGGAGAGTTTGGCGTCCTCAGCGGCGTCGTAATCCTCCACCCGACACCCGTAGGTGCCGCTCTGGTTCCGCCGCACGGACTCCAGGGTCAAGTTCCCGTCCAGGTTGACATGCAGCACCTTCTCCTGCTGGTCCTGGGGTCACAGGTAAAGGAGGACGCGGGGTGAGGAGCCACAGCCAGGGTCACCCAGGTCAGAGTCAGTGGTCACCAGGTTAGCCTCCTATTAGGTCAGTAACTACAAAGATCAGAGGTGTCGCCTGAGGCAGGTGTCACCTGAGGCAGGTATCCCAGGAAGTTTAAAAAAGTAACACACAGAAAACCTTGTTGCCATCAAGTGTGTTCTGACTCTACGTGTGACAGAGTGGAACTTCTCCACAGGGGTTTCTAGATGCGGATTGCCAGGTCTTTCTTCCTCAGCACTATCAGGTAAATTGGTACTGACAACCTTTAAGTCAACAGACTGCAAACCATGCAAATTGTTGGCACCACCCTGGGACTTTCTGCTAGTCAAAAAGTTACAAAATACTCATTGCTGTGGAGGCAGAATCCACTTGCAGCTGACCCTCCAGTGGGTTTTCAAGGTTGTAAATCATCCGGGAGGAGATTGCCCATCTTTCTCCCTCAGAGCGGCTGGAAGATTCGAACCACCAGAAAGGGCATGAGCTTCGGGTTAGCAGCACAGCTCCTTACAGACTAGGCCACCAGAGCTCCCTTCTGCTACGACTCTCAAATTAGGGGTCAGGGGTTCTAAGTCAGACATCACCTCAGACAGGTATCATTGTCAAAACAAAACTCTAACCGAAGCCACTTCCGTGGAGGCGATTCTGACCCAAAGAGACCCTAAAGGCGACAGTAGAACTGCCCCTGGGTTCCTAAGCCTGTAGACTGTTACGGAAGCAGACTGCCATGTCATTCTTCTGTGAAATGGTGGCTGGTGGGTTTGAACTGCCAACCTTTCGGTTAGCGGCTGAACGCTTAACCACTATACAACAAGACTTCTCTATTAAGTCTGGACTCTCTCCAGTCAGGGATCTGGCTTCTGGGGGCTGACAAATCAGTCTGGTCCCTAGCCACGGGATCAAAGGTTAGGAGCAGGTGACAATGTTTCAGAGATCAGGGGCTGAGGGTCCTAAAGAGACAATGGGATCATCACCTGAATGCGGTAAAAGGTGTAATCCGGCGGGCTGGGGCTGCCGTCCCCCCGGCAAAGCAGCAGGACTGTGTCACCCTCTCGTACCCAGCCCTCGGTGGTGGACGGGCTGGCCCTCCAAAACTGCACCTTCTCTGTGGGATCTAAGGAGGTGAGGGAAGAGGTGAGGCAGAGATGACAGGCAGGAGTGGATGAAGGCATGGAGGTCAGCATGGAGGTGGAGGCGAAGGGTAAATGTCTTGATGGTTAGGGCCGTGTGTCAATCAATTAGATCCTCTTTCTTACTGGCTCAGCAGTTACTGTACGGTTTGGCAGTTGCAATAGTTTCTCCCTGATGTCATGTCATCCCCTTCGTGATGAAGGCAACTGATCTCTGACCCTTGACTTGTAACATCATCTCCTCTGCTGTGAGCAGTGAGTAAATGGATGGGGACTTTCCCTGAGGACATGACTCTCATCACTTATACGTGGAGTCTGGCAAAGCCAGTGAGCTTTTAGTTTGATCTAGATCCTGCATCTTGTTCATAATTCTCTGATCTCCTACAAAATCTACGGACTTGAGCCAGTGGTTAGCCATTACTGCCTGCCAATCTTGGGGTCTTCGGCCTCAGCGACCAGCCAGCAGCCTGCCACTTGGCCCGCTGATCCTGGGCTCATCCATCCCGGCAGCTCCATGCACCAGGAGAAGCCACGAGCCTGCCATCTGACCCACAGACGTGGGACTTGTTAGTGGCCCCTGGTGTGGGAGCCCGTTCTCTGAAATAAATCTTCCTCGACATATACATCTTTCAAGTAGGAACAGACTCGATACCTGACCCCTCCAATGGGTTTTCGGGAGGTTGAAAGTCTCGCAGGAGCTCTGGTGGCCCAGAGGATAAGGAGTTGCACTGCCAACTCAAAGGATGGCAGTTCAAATACACCAACTGCTAAGAAAGGGAAAAATGAGCTATTTTCTCCCATGAGATTTACAGCCCCTGAAAACCTTATAGCTGTAAGTCAAGGTATAAGTTGGTTCTAACTCGATGGCAAGAAGCTTGGTTTTTGAAATATTTTTTTAAAATTTTATTTATTTATTTATTTTATTATTTTTGTGTGAGTGTACCGTCAAATCAGATCTAACTGGTACAGGAGGAGATTGTCCCTCCTTCCCTGGCACAGCATCTGGTGGATTCGAACCGTGCGCTTCTGGGATTGTAGTTGCAGCTCCTTGCCACTAAGCCACCAGAGCTCCCTGGTTTTTGAAATCTTAAAGGAGGAGATTGCCTAGCTTTCTCCAAGGAGCCACTGGATACAAAACACCAGAGAGGCATCATAGCCTTTAAGTTAGGAGTGCAATTCCCTGCACACTAAGCCATTAGATCTGATAGCCATGAAGGAACTTTGTTCTCTATTCGTCACACTGTTATGTGCCATTGAGTCACTTGCAACTCATAGCGACCCTATTTACAACAGCTCTGAACCCTGATCTATCTTGAGCCAATCTCATTGTCTCTGACACACTAATGCCATTACCCCAGTCACTGATTCAATCCATCTGATCCGGGGTCTTCCTCTCCTGCGCTGCCCCTCCACCCTTCCACATTTGATGTCCTCCAAGGGCTGGTTCCTCCTGGCCACATGCCCAAAGTATGTCAGAGCTTCAAAATCCTTGCCTCCAAAGAGCAGCCTGGTTTCACCCTCTCCAGAACAAACCTATTTGTTTTCCTAGCAGTCCATGTTGTTGTTGTTGTTGTTGATTGCCTTTGAGTTGAGCACAACTCATAGCAACCCTATGAACAAAAGGCCTGAAGCCCCTCTACAACCATTGACATTTATCAAAGTTCATAGAGTTTACAGAGGCATGCTATTTAGGAAGTGGATGCCACTCCTGCTTCTAAACTTGTCATAGTATATTACTGTTGTTATGTGCCATTAAGTCGCCTGTGATGTATAGCGACCCTATGTACAGCAGCTCTGAACCCTTTCCTGTCCTGAGCCAGTCTCGCTAACTCCGACTCACCAACCCCCATTGCCCCAGTAACTGTATCAATCCATCTCATCTGGGGTCTCCCTCTCCTGCGCTGTCCATTCACCCTTCCAAGCATGATGTCCTTCTCCAAGGACCGATCTCTCCTGGTCAAGTGCCCAAAGTAAGTGAGGCAGAGCTTCAAAATCCTAGCCTCTAAGGAGAGACTTGGTTTCACCCTCTCTAGGACAGACCTGTTTGTTTTCTTGGCAGTCCATGATATGTTCAAGGCTCTCCTCCAGCACCACAACTCGAAGGCATCTATTCTTCTGTCATCCTCAAGTCACTGTCCAGCTCTCTGAAGCATAATAAGTAATTGAGAAGACCATGGCCTGGATTAGACGCACCTTTGTTTCTAGACTAACAGTGTTGCTCTTCAGCACTCTGGAGAGGTCCATGGCAGCAGACTGTCCAATGCAATTCATCTTTTGATTTCCTGCACCAGCAGTCCATAGTATACTCAATACTCTTCTATCACCCTTAGTCATTGTCCAGCTTTCTGACGCACGGCACGTAATTGTGAAGACCATGACCTGGCTCACGTGCACCTTAGTCTCTATCATCTTTGCTCTTCAGTACTTTGGAGAGATCTCTGACAGTAGATCTTCCCAATGCAATTCATTTTTTGATTTCCTGGCTGCTGGTGCCTACAGTTTTGACTGTAGAGCCAAGCAAGCTGAAGCTGTTAACAATCTCAATCTGTTCACATCAATCATGATGCTACCAATCAGCCCAGTGGTGAGAATCTTTGTCTTCTTAATGTTGAGCTTCAATCCATCTTGAAGGCTGCAGTCCTTTACTTTTTGCAGCAAATGCCTCAGGCCACATGCGAAAAATCTAACTCAATCCAATGTCATTAAGTCAACACTGATTATAGGGTCCCTCCATCAGGTTTTTTGAGGTCATATAAAATTGAAGGTTCAGGTTCCCACATCTGAGCTCAAAGGCAAGGGGTTACAAGAAGGTGAAGTTACAAGTCAAGGGCCAGAGATCAGTGTGGGTGCGGGGTCAGCGTGAGATTAGGGGCCAGACGCTGGATTAGGACCCAATTTAGCAAGAGCTGGGAGAGCAGAGGCCGGCAGGGCAGGTGGGTCTCGTGAGTGCGTCTCTGCACTGGGTCGGGTGGGAGGACTCACAGTGAAGGTTGAGGCGGAAGGTCGGGCTGTCCAGGCGGCCTTCATGGCCCTGGGGCTGTTTGTAGTGGGCGGCACAGTAGAAGGTAGCATCCCGGTCAGTCTTGTGGAGTCGCAAGTAGAGGTCACTGGTGAGGGAGTGGAGGCCTGAGGCCTCCCGGATGGTGCGGCTGGCCGTGTAGCCCTCTATAGGAGACACGGCAGGCTCTGTCAGCAGACCCCAGTGGCCACCCACTCCCATCCCCATGACTGCAATGCACTGACCCGAGTTGACCTCCATGGGCACGTCCAGGTGCTTTCCGTCCCGATACCATGTGATCTTGGGAGCTGGGTTCCCATTTTCGCTGAGGCAGGTGGCAATCTGAGGGTGACACAGGTTTGGCCCTGGGCTTGGAGCCAGGACTCTCAAGTGGGTGTCCAGACCCTCATTATCCAGACCTGAGAGTCCAGGCCGCTAGCTCCCTCCTCCTTCAGATTTGACCTTTGGGCCTCCAGCCCCCTCCTCCCTCAGACCTAGGAATCTAGGCCTCCAGTCCACCCCAGATCAGACCTGGGACTCTGGGCCTCTAGCCTCCTCCCTGCCTTAAGCCCCTCTGGCCCCTTCTCTGTCCAGGCCCCTGGATCACAGTCCATCCCTGAGATACCTTCTGTGCCGACTCCTCCATCACAGACAGCATCTCTTTGTTGGGCTCAACCTCGGTGGCCTCTGGTTTTACTGTGGGATCGATCACATTGCCTCAGGAGCCCTGTCCAGGGCCCTCACCTACCTCCCCTCCCCTGGGGAGCCCTCACTCACCGAAGACACGGAGGCCTGCGGTGGCTTCGGCAGTGCCCGCCGCCCCGGCCTTCACCACACACACGTAGTCCCGCTCATCGGTCACCTGGGCCTCAGCCAGCACCAGGCGGCCCTGGGAGTCCAGCTGGTACGGGGGGTTGCGGGCCTGGGTACTGTGCACCATGCCCTGTAGCTTCATGCCCTGGGGTTCTGCAGACGCCAGGAGGCGGCGGGCCCCGGAGCGCTCCAGCTGCGGACAAGGGGTCTCAGTGGGGCTGCCCGCCTGGCCCTCCTCTCTCTGCCCCTCCCGCCTTTCCCTTCTTGCTTGTCTCTGGGCTACTTTCTCCCTCAGGACCCTTTGCTCCCTCCACCCCGGCCTCCTATCTTCTGCCTTCTCTTTCTCTGCCTCTATTTCACTCCCTCATTCTCTCACTCTGCTGCCTCTCCTCCCCTCCCCTCATTTTCTCTCACGGAAGAAAGGCCTGGCCATCTGCTGTCATAAAAATGACAGTCAAGGAAACCATACAGTGTTGGGGTCTATGTCACGTGTGGGGTCATCATGAGGTGGGAGCGTCTCCATCATCCCTCTCTCTCTGTTTTTTTATTGTGTTCCAAATAAATGATTACGAAACTCACTGGGTTTCCATCCAACCATTCAAACACATTTTGTTTCATGATATTAATGACAATTCCTCTAATGTAAATTAGGGAGCCCTGATGACCTAGTGGTAAGGAGCTGTGCTCCCATTCCAAAGGTACAAGGTTCAAATCCACCAGCTGCTCTGTGGGATAAAGACGGGCAATCTCATCCCGTGGAATTGATAACTTCTGACAACCTGCTTCAGCTCTGAGTTGGTTTCAACGTGCCAGCACATAACAACAACAACAAGAACATTCTTACAGCATCCTATCCTCTTCTTCCCCATGATTCTCATTTCCATTCATCCATCTGGCCTAACTCTTCCTGTCTCTGAGCTTCATCCTTGGGAAGATGGATGGTGCACTTCTCTTGAATCCCTCCCCCTTGAGTCTCTGGTTTTCCGATGTCTTTGTCCCCGAATGTTCTTTCTGTCTCTGCGTCTCTCTCAAGAACCAGGACTCTGCGGACATCACTCTAATCTCAGCTGTTCCTAGACACCAGGTGACTTTGTAAGTCTTGACTGGGCCGTAGTTTTCCCCATCTGTATAATGGAAACAGCCAGGTAGCAGCCGTCGACACCCCTATGCTCACCAGAAACCATTCCAGCACGTAATGGCTGTGGGTCCCTGAAGGGGTGCAGTCCAGAGTGACAAGCTCCCCTCGCATCACCTCCACCAGCGGAGGTACAGACACGTGCAGCTCAGCCTCAGCTCCTGTGAGAGAGAGAGAGTGCTCTACACCCACCCACTCACGCACTGCCCTCAGGGACAGTCCACCAGACAGAGTCCTCTTCCCTCAGACCTGGGAGTGCAGGCCTCTGACTTCCTTCTCCCTTGGACTCAGTTGTTGAAGATCCCAGTTCCTTACTCCCTTAGGCTCAGGAGTTCAGGACCCCCACTATTGACCCCTCTTCCCTCAGACCCAGGAGACTTGGCTCCCATTACTGCCTCCTTCCTCAGACACAGGACACCAAGGCCCCCAATACTGTTCCCTCCTCCCTTGGACCCAGGAGTCCAGGTATCCTCCTCTGTCCAGACCCCTAAACCCTCTCCTCTCTCAGACCCAGGCATCCAATATGGGGCCTCCCTGGCCTCCTTTCCCTTGGTCTCTTATCTCTCTCTCTCTCTGACCTCAGACAACCCTCCCTCTTCTAGCCAGTTGAGGGCTCTTCTCTGGACAGCATGGTGCCCTGCGGCCTCCACTCCATCACCAGGGGTTAAAACCATGTCAGACCAAATGGCTGAGGGCATGCTGAGGGCAGGTCCCCCTGGTACCAATGCCAACCAGGCCAGTACAGCTCCATGGTCACCCCTCCTGTCCTGCTTGGTTCTATCTCCGTCATGTGGACACTAGTCCCCGGCCTCAGCCTATCTGTCTTGGTTTCAGTGTCTTCATCTCCATTCCTCAGTCCCTGTCTCTCTCTCTCTCTTTCATTCCTGGTTTGCTCACCCTCCCTCCCTCAGAAGCGGGGGGTCTGGAGTGTGGGCTGCTGCTAGGCCTGGAGCTGAGGCGGGCTGGGTGTGTGGGGGTGGTGAGGGGGGACAGGGCTGGGCAGGTTTCTGGAATGTGGGAGGGACAGGCTGGCTCAGACCTGCCCAGCTTGGCGCCAGAGCCCCCTGGACACCCCTGGGCCCCCGTCTCTTTGATAGGGGGCAAGGTGAGTCACCCCAGAACAGAACAGGGTTGAGGCCCAAGATCCTGGGTCTGAGGGGAGAAGGCCCTGTGGGCTCAATTCGTAGTACTGATGGAGGGGAAGGTGGGGCTGGGGTCCTGGACTCCTGGGTCTGACGGAGGAAGGGGTAGTGGCCCCAAACTTCTGCGTCTGAGAGAGGAGGAGGCCGGAGTCCTAGATTCCTGGGTCTGAGTGAGGAGAATGGGGCCCTGGACTCCTGGGTGTGTGAGGGAGAGGGGACCCGGAGGCCTGGATTTCTGGGTATGAGGGAGGAAGGGCTGGGGGCCAGGACCCCTAGATGTAATGGAAGAGGGGCCTGGGAATCTGGACCCTGAATCTGGGGGAGGAGATAGCTGAGGGTCCTGGACTCTAAGGTCTGAAGGAAGAAGGGCCTGGGGTCTTGGACTTCTGAGTCTGAAGGAGGAGGCGCTGAGGACCTAAACTCTGAGGTCTAAGAGAGGAGGGGCTGAGATTGAGCCTGGTAGGCAGAGGGTCCTCCAGTAAGACTGTCTTCTTGGCAGGAAACCTCTCTCTAACCCTCTGGGCTGGCATCCTGGCACCAGTTCTCAGTTCTTAGAACCTCCCTTCCCTTCCCTGCCCAGCCTGGCCCAGCCTAGCCCCTGGGGACCCACTATTTGCCAAGCTTGTGCCAGGGGCCTGGATTCCCAGGGACCCACTTCGCCCCCCCCAGTCCCCAGGGAGGGGGAGACGTGGGGCCAGGCTGGAGCGCGGGGCGGGTCCCCCCTGAGCCCCATTCCCTCTAGGCGCCGTCCCCAGCTCAGCGCCCCGGCGCCCGCTGCCCTCCCAGCAGCGCAGGTGTGTGAGTTTATCTGGGGCCCCGGGAAGGGGCACTGTCATTCGGAAACACTTTGTTCCACTGTCAGTGTGCAGGGCGGGCGCTCTAGCCTTTACCAAGGGGGTCTGGGGGCTGTAGAGTCTGGCCTCAGAGGCTACTTTCAGAATTCCCCAAAAAGCTTCTTTGAGGCGATCCCTGGGTCCCCTTCAAACTTTGAGCAGGAGTCCTGGGGCTTTTGGTCTTTTGTGTCCTGGCAGCTGGAGTCTCGGACTGTCGGAGGAGGAAGGGGCTGGGGACCCAGATTGCTAATTTGAGGGGGAGGTACTAGGGGCCCCAGAATCCCGGCTCTTGAGCGGCAAGGGGCTGGAGGCTGACTTCTCAGGTACCTCCAGATCCATTGCCACGCTCTTCCCTGCCTCCCTGCTGGCTGTCCACAGGTCTCAAGGGGAGGGTCACCCCATATCCTTCCTCCCCGGGATCCCCATGTCTTGCCCCTCCTTCTCGGGGTCCCCAGGGGCCACCCCCTTCTAGTGCAGCTGTTTTCAGGCCGAGCCGTACCTGGGCGCGCCCCAAGCAGCAGCGTGAGCAGCAGCAGCCTCGAGGCCCTGCGCGCCCCGGGCGCGGCGTCCGGCGGCTCCATGTTCGCGGCGGCGGCGGTGGCGGCGACTGAGC
>NW_006400065.1:226393-245863 GCF_000299155.1 Elephantulus edwardii | reverse complement strand
GCCCCCCATCCCCCAGCCGGGCGCCGGGCCAGGACCTCCCACTGCCCGGAGCGGACCTCCCAGCGCACGGCAGGCGGCCGACCCACCGGGGCTCCCCCGCCCCGGGGCTCCCCTGCCCCCGAGCTGCGCCCGCGGCCATGGCCTGCCAGACCAGTCTGTGCACCAGCCATCGCTGACCTCCGTGCGCGGAGGGGTCCCTTCCACCACGGCCTGGTCAGTTTGAACCAGCGGATGGCCGGACAACCTGCACTTGTCCCAGCTGTCGCTGTCCTCTGAGTGCAAAACAGAGGTGATTTACAGGGACCTGCTCCCTGTAAACTGACCGGCGGGGGCCCAAATTAACCTGCTGAACAGCTAGGGAACCCCAGTTCTAATCAGTGGTCTGGGCTGCCGCTAACTAGTCTGCCCAGCGGGCGCCCTGACTGACCAGCGGCCTAGAACGGCTGCTCCCACGATGCCGGTCCCTGTGACCAGCGGACCAGTGGTTTGGAACGGCCATTCCAATCTCATCTGCACCTCGCAGATCCTAGTTCCGCCCGGTGCCCCGTGATGGGGGGGGTCACTGCCGGTCCCCCCACCCGACCCTCCCTTTCCGCCCTCTTCTCCTGAGAATCCCAGGAATGCCACCCCCCTTCCTCCTCCCTCTCTTCCCTGCCTTCCTCCAGCCTTGAGAGGAGGGGAGAGGAGCCGAGGCGAGGCGAGCTGGCCAGGGCAGGTGAATGGGGGGAGGGGAGGGCTCGGTGCACCTGGGGCTGCAGGGGAGGGGCTCACCCCTGGTCAGAAAGTAGGGGGGAGTCACACTGAAGGTCACAGGTCACAGGTCGAACCGCCCCAATCCGGTCGGGGAGAGAGGAAGTGAGGGATCCTGGAGGGGGCGGTGATGGGGTGGTAACACTAGTCACCCAGGGAGAAGAAGACCAGGAGGTAATGGACAAAGGGTGGAGTCGCTCTCCTGCTGGGAGAGGTTCCTGAGGCCTCTCGGAGGTTAGAGGGGGGACCAGGTCACATCAGACCCAGAGAAGTCATGTATATCAGCAGTCAGCCCTAGCGCGATTGTCAAACTGGCTGTTCCTCACCCCAGGTTGGGGTGATGCGCTCAAGTTCATTCCACCTCCACGTCGACGTCCAAAGCTGTAAATCTTTGCAGCTTGAGACTGACCAATCCTTCTCCCTCAGAACGACTGATGCCTTCGAACTGCTGCCCAGTTGCATAAACCACTGCACCACCAGGGCTCCTATCCTGTCACACCGAGTTATTCTTAGGTGCCATGATGTAGATGTCCAGTCAGCGATCTTATGTGACAGAGGAGAGCTGTGTCCTCGTAGTCTTTGGAGAGAGGGGCGTCATGTTTGGGAGAGTGGGGGGGGGGGACAGCGCAAGAGAGGAAGACCCTCGATGAGATGGATTGATTCACAACAATCTTTACAGGAGTAAGTAATAGAGCACCAGGGCTTTCTCCCGTAGAGCCGGCAGGTGGGTCCGAACCACCAATCTTTGTGTGAGTAGCCGCCCGCAGTACCCATTTTGCTCCAACAGATGGTTCCTTTATTATACAGGCATACCTTGGACAGACTGCCAGTTCAATTCCAGTCCCTCAACAAAGTGAGTATCCACAGAACAACAAACCACTTTAATTTCCTGGGTTTCCGTGTGCACGCGGAAGTTCTGGTGGGTAGGGAGCTTCACTGCTAACCCAAAGGCAGTGAGTGGCTCCCTGGAGGCTCAAATCCACCCTCCTCGGGAGAAAAAGTGGGCGGTCTCCTCCCCAGAGACGTACAGCCTTTGAAAACCCGCTGGCAGGTCAGCTGTGAGTCGGTTCCAAGTAGATGGCAGTGAATAGAGTTGACCAACGTTATGTTGACACAATACTGCAACGTGCAGCAGCATAATGATCTGTAATGTTGGTTCCCCCCTTTTTAAATTTTTATTAATTTTAATGAAAGTTTACAGAGACTTTGGATTTCCATTCATTACTTGTTGCACTTTTCTCCCTGCCCACCCCTCCCCCACCCCAGCTTGCTCTTCTCTTTGAAAAGTAAAAGAAAAATTCTTTCATTGTTATACAGTCCCTCCCCCCTAGGTCCACTCCACTATGCAGTGTTCTGGACTCCTGTCATGAAAATAATACCCAGTCATATATCCATTTTAAACAGTTTTTCTCCCTCATCTGTTTTAATGCATTATACATTATTTATCCCATCTTTCTCAGTCTCCCCCCAACCCCAATGTCAGTCCCGTTTTATAACAGTGGCAGTATGCAGTATTTGTCCTTTTGTGACTGAGATACTTCACTCAGCATAATGTCTTCCAGGGTCACCCATTTTGTACAATATTTCATAAGTTCCTTGATTTTCAATAGTATTCCATTGTGTGAATATACCACAGCTTCTCTAAACATTCGTTTGTTGATGGGCACTTGGGTTGTTTCCAACTCTTTGCTATTGCGAACAAAGCCACGATAAACATGGGTGTGCGTGCTCTGTAATGTTTTGAGAATGGTTAAGACATGACATAGATGACCCACTGTCAGGGAAATGCCACAGACAGGCTTGCTCAACGTAGGGTCGCTGCACATTTTCAATTTGTCAAAAGTTTGGCATCTGCAAAGCAGAGGCAACTGAGGTCCAAGGCATGCTTGGATGGAGAAGGTGACCTTTGGGTATCAACCTTGCCACCTCCACCTCCAGGAAGCCCTCCATGCTTTCAATCTGGGTCACATGCCCTATCTAGACACTTGCAGCCTGCTGGGCTCTCTCCCTTCTCAGCTCTGCCCACTCTGGGTTGTCACTCTTTGAGGTCTGCTCTGGACTGTGAGCCCGGGAAGTCCGGGTCACCTTTGTGTCCCCAGCACTGCCCAGCACAACCTCAGGGGACAGAGCAGGTGTTGGGAGAAAGCTTGCAAGAATTAAAGAACATACCAGCTTCTGGTCAGACTCCACCCAGATTAGATCATCACTGGATACACAGGAAGTAGAGCCAGCCTCGCTCTCAGCCAGCCAAGGGCTCCCTGCACAAGCTCCCCCTCAGCCATGCCACCCTCCAGCTTTCACACCTGCTGCCCTGGCCAGAATGGACACTGGTGGTGTCCCATCAACCACCTCTGTTCCCCTTTCCTCAAAAACCCAACCAGTAAAGCTGCAGGTGAGAGAGAGAGAAGGGATAAGTGGAGTGTAACTGAAACATCTACAAAAAAAGCAGCACTCAAGGAAACAAAGGATGTATTTCACTGGGCAAATTTGCTGCCCAGGATCTCTCTAAAGTGAGAAAGAGCAAGGACGTCAGCTTAAAGACTAAGGTTCCCCTGCCCCAAGCTGTGCTGTGTTCCATCCCTTCACACACATGTGAAAGTTGAGCAATGCATTAAAGACCAAAGAAGAATCAATGCCTTTGCATCGTGGTGCTGGCAAGGAATACTTAGTCTACATGGACTGTCAAATGAACAAACAAATATGTTTTGGAGGAAGTGCAACCAGAGTGCTCCTTAGACTCAGGGATGGTGAGACTTTGGCTCACATGCTTTGGGCATGTCCTGAGGACAGCCAGTCCTTGGAGAAGGACACCATGCTGGGGGAAGTAGAGGATCCATGAAAGTGAAGAGGGCCGACGATGTGGTGGATGGAGACAGTGCCTACCCGGGCTGGAGCCGAGCAGACGTGACGAGAACAGTGCAGGATCGTCCGGGGTTTCCTTCTGTTGTACACGGGGTCGCTGGGAGTCAGGGCTGACTGGACTGGACGGCACCTAACGACAACAATAAAGGAAGAAGGAATATATGGAGGAGAAAGAAGCCTTGGTGGCATCACAGGCTATACATGGTAGGCTGCTAACTGTGTGGTCAGCAGTTCAAATCCCCCCTCTAACCTCAAAAGAGAAACACCTGAAGAGGTAACCACCTAGAAAACGCAAGGGGGCCGTTCTGCTCCCTCCGATAGCGGACGTGTCAGAACTAATTCACGGCACACACAGTATGAGGATGCTGTTGTTTTTAAGTGCTGTCAGATTGTTTCCGGCTCCTAGCGACCTTATGTACTGCTCTACCCGGTCCAGCCATCCCCGCCATCACCGTTGCTGCAGCCGCTGTCAATCCACATCCTTGAGGGTCTTCTTTTCTGCAGACCCTCTACTTCTACCAAGCACAGTATCCGTTTTCCAAGGACTGACCCCTACGTTGGGCACTAAGGTTCTCCTGACCTAAGCTAGCCTCTTTTCAATCTTCTCTTCGGCCAGACAGTGAATAAGGAGACTGAAAGAGAATCAATACCTCTGAGCTGTGATGTTGGCAAAGATAAGGGCCGGGAGTCCTAAGTGCCAGCCAGGGCCTCTGTGGACTTGATGAAATGGGGTAGCATCATTTGCCCTCACTGACGACAATGTTTTCCTGTCAAATGCCCAGAGGGATGCCTTTAAAGTGTGACTCAGGGCATGTCATTCTGCTCAGAATGTTCCCCTGGAAGCCTCTGCTTCCAGAACAGAGGCCACTGTTCCTCACCAGCTCCCGAGAGCATCCCTGCTATCTCCTCTCTGACTTTATTGCCCACTTTCTCCCCTCCCCTTCCAGACTCCCTGATTTCACTCACATCCACCCAGCCTCCAGGCTGCTCTTTCCAAAGTTCTTTCCAGGTTCTTTCAAAACCTCCAGCCTCCAGAGCCTTTGCCTCCAGTGTTTTCTCAGCCAAGACACACCCTCCTTCCTTCCCCATGGCCCCACCTGGCTTCTCAAGGCTTCTCTCTCATCACCTTCCAATGCAGCTCCTCTCCACCACCCTGCCCCCCCCTTCTCTGACTTCATTTTTTTTGTCTCCAAAGCATTTGGCACAGACAGAAAGGTCGTGTTTAGTTTTATTATTATTATTATTAATTCTGTCTTGGAAGAAATACAGCCCAGAACATTCCTTAAAATGGAAGATGGGAAGTATATCTCACATAGTTTGGTCATGTTGTCAGGAGGGACGAGTCCTCTGAAAAGGCCATCATGCTGGGAGAGGTGGAGGGTCAGAGAAGGAGAGAAAGCCCCTCCGGGAGACGGGCTGACCGTGACTGTGACGGGGCCCAGCAGAGATTGTGCAGATGGCGTGGGACGGCCCGGGGCTTCCGTTTGACGGTACAGGATTTGGAATCAACTTGATTCTGACAATGACATCATTACTCTTATTATTGTTTGTCTTGCCCAGGAGACGAGAGAACAGGAATTTTGCTTAGCGCAACCCTGGGTTTCCAGTAAAGAGCTCTGGTTGTGCAGCGCTCTCAGCATTAGAAAGTTAACCTTGAAAGGTGGCTGTTCTTCGGAAGAAAGCAGAGGCAATCTGTTCCTGTCAGGAATTGTTGCTGTTAGGTGCCATCAAGTCAAGTGCAACTCACCGCGATCCTGTGAACAACAGACCTGAACCCTGTCCTGTCCCGTGTCATCCTCACAATCCGGAGGTTGTGACATACTGGAGCCCATTGAGCATTGTCTGTCAGGCCTTCCTCTCCTGCGCTGTCCTGCTGGCCTTCGTGTCCCTCTCCAAGGTATAACCTCTCTGAGCAACATGCCCGAAGTGTGTGAGATGAGCTTTGTCATCCTTGCCTCCAAGGAGTGCTCTGGTTGCACCGTCTCCAAGACAAATCTGTGGGTTCTTTTGTCAGTCCACGGGATATTACAGCCTCAGAAACCCAGTGCAGGGTCAACTGACTCAACAGCAGTATTGTTGAGTCAACACAGTCGCTGAGTTGACCCTCCAGCAGGATTTCAGAGACAATATACACAGGAGGAGACTACCCATCTTTCTTTCATGGAGTAGCTGGTGGATCTGAACTGAGTGCCTTTGGGTTGGCAGTGTGACTCCTTACAGGTTAAGTCATCAGAGCTCCCTAAGCCGCAGCGGTAAATTTAGGTTCTGATTTGATACCTTCAGTAAGGAGCCCTAATGGTGGAGTGCATTATGCGTTGAATTGCTACCCAGAAGGTCAGCAGTTCAAATCAATCCACCTCTCAAGGAGAGAGATGAAGCAGGCTGCTCAAATTAAGATTGACAGCCCTGGGGACTCGAAGGGTGGGCAGCAGCCACGGGGAACCTCTCCGGGAGCAGACCACCAGGCCTTGCTGCAGAGCCGCTGGCTACGTTCAACCACGAAACTTTTGGTTAGCAGCCAGCCGAGTGCTTAATCACTGCGCTAACCCCCAACACACACACACACACACACACACACGAAGTTTGCTACTGTCAAATGATCCTCCACTGAGTTTCCAAAGCTGTGAGTTTTAAATTTATTTTATTTTATTTTATCTTATTATGTTTGTGTGTGTACTGTCCAATCAGATCTGACTGGTACAGGAGGAGATTGTCCCACCTTCTCCAGCAGAGCGTCTGGTGGATTCCAACCATGTACCTCTGGGACTGCAGTGCAGCTTCTTGCCACTAGGCCACCAGAGCTCTCCCAAAGCTGTGAATTGTAATGGGAGCAGGACCCCCATCTTTATCCCCTAAAGCCACTGGTAGATTTGAACCACAAGATGTGTGCAGTGTTTTGGTTATCAGTGCAACACACTGCATGCTGTGCCACCAGAACGTGTGTGTTTAGTTGTTGTTATGTTCCATCAAGTCAGAAAGGACTCACAGCTGACCCTCCAGGGTGTTTTCAGAAGCATCAAATCAAGGGGGGCAGGAGGTTACCCAACTTTCTCCCTTGGGACAGCTGGTGGATTCAAACCATGTGCCTTTGGGTTGGCAGCATAATGCCTTACCAATAAGCCACCAGAGGTGTGTGTGTGTGTGTGTGTGTGTGTGTGTGTGTGTGTGTGTACAGATACAGTAATATTATATCTTGGGACTAAGCTAAATAAATCAGAGGTTGCTTGAGTCAGGAGAATATAATCAGAGAAAACTCTATTAAAGAGAAAACTATTTAAAACAAAACAAGGAAAACATTCCTCAGTAAATGTTGAATTGTTTACCAGAACAAAGGTGTAAGCTCGTAAACGTTGACATGTTCCCACAAGGTCAGAACATTATGCATTATAAGTACGCATGCATGTAATATATCTCAGGGATCACATTCTCCAGCTAACGCAAAATTACTAATGAAAACAGCCATACAAAAGGGGACGGTCATTATAACAAACAGGATGTCTTGTGTACATCTCGTGATTCCTGGTAGTATTTTCTTTTGCTTGTGTACTAGAAGACTTCTCAATAAACACAAAGAGGATGTCCAAGTTGGGAAGACACTCCATCCGCCTTGGGCTCCTCTCCTCTTACCTCTTGACTAACTGAAGACCCGAGTTGTTCATTCCGTCACCAGGCACTTTCTTGTTGGTCAGATGGTGACCCCGATGTGATGCTGACAGAACAGCGATCAGAAACACCCGGGACAAAAAGTGAACAGTCTGGACCTCTTCACCTCAGTAAGAGACAGGGCCAGCGAGCACCACCACATGAAGGTAATTGTTCCTAAGTGGATATTTAAAGATGGGCAAGAGCTGAATAAAGACCAGAGAATATATGTTAAGATGCTTCAGCAGCTTTTAAAGTCTGCCTCTTGCACAGTAGAAACCAAAGACCTTAAACCCTGCTGGTCTGTGTTAGCAACCATTGTCCCTGGTCTCCAGATTCAGGAAACTAGGATGGAGAATTCTGGGAGCAGGCTGATGAAATGTAAAAAAAAAAAAGGATTTGGAAGAGGAAAGAAGTGTTCTGATTAGTGTCAGAACCACTGAGAGTCTTGTCCAATCTGCTTTGTGTCGTCTGCATGCTGAGGAAAATACAACCCACAGCACGTCTCCTCCAGCAGAAGAAAAGGAGGCCCAGGATAGCTGTCCACCATCGGCCGAGTTTACCAAGTGTCCTGTTACAACTGCCTCTCCTCTTTCCACCAGGCAGGCTTTCAGCCAAGAAGGGTCAAAATCAGGGGAGGCCTCTGCCTTCCCTGTAATCTTAGGATGGGGGGCAAGCCTCTTGCTATGCAGCTTTATCTTTTCAGTATATTTTTATAAAAAATTTTTATTTCAGGCAAGCTCTGGTGGCCTAGTGGCAAGAAGCTGCACTGCAATCCTGAAGGTGTGAGGTTCAAATCCACCAGATGCTCTGCTGAAGAAGGAGGAACAATCTCCTCCTGTACCAGCCAGATCTGATTTGACGGTACACACAAAAATTTAAAAAAAAAAATTTCAATTGTGATTTTAATGAAAGGTTACAGAAAAGTGGGATTTTCTTTTCTAAATAATTTTGTGTGTGTGTGTGTGTGTGTGTGTGTGTGTGTGTGTACTGTCAAATCAGATCTGACTGGTACAGGAGAAGATTGTCCCTCCTTCTCCAGCAGAGCATCTGGTGGATTCGAACTGCACATCACTGGGGTTGCAGTGCAGCTCCTTGCCTCTAGGCCACCAGAGCTTGCCAAAAGAGGGATTTTCATTCATTCATTTTTGCACATTCCTCCCATCCCTTCCTTTCCCCTCACATTTTTTTTTAATATTTATTCATTGTTGCACAATAACCTCCCTCTCCCTGCCCAAGTCCTCTCTGCAATGTAGCTCTTGTTCTGGGCTATTGTCATGCATATAATGCCTAATCATGTAATCCTTTTAAATAGTTCTTTCCTTCATCTGTTGCAATGCAGTGTTCATTATTTATCCAGTCTTATCCTCTTCTCCTTCCCACCGCTCATGTCAGTCCTGCTTTAAAACAGTGGTACCATGCAGTATTTGTCCTTTTGTGATGGAGATATTTCACTCAGCATAATGTCCTCGAGGGTCACCAAGGTTGTGCAATGTTTTACGAGTTTGTTGTTTTTGGTGCTGCATAGTATTACACTGTATGAATATACCATAGTTTTCCTACCCTTTAGTTTGTTGATGGGCACTTGGGTTGCTTCCATCTTGTTGCTATTGTAAATAATGAAGCAATAAATGTGGGTGTGCATACATCTGTTTGGATGAGAGTTCTGTATTTAAAGAACTCGAGAGAAGAGTGAGTGAGAATGGATTACAAAGTGCTGGGAATATTAGATGCCAAAGAACAGGGTTCTACTATATGTACCTGAGATTGGATTGCTTTAGTAAAAGCTATCCTTTCCCCAGCCCAGTCTGGTGTTTGTTTAGACAGATATGTCAGGCCTTCCCTCAGAGTAAAGTTTATTATTATACAGATGTTACACTTTTAGCTGCTTCTGATAATTTCTCAGTTAAATGTCTGTTTTCCCATGTTCAAAGCAGTATTAAGCAAGCAGGATTGTTTATTACAAAAGAAAAGATGCAAATACAACCCTCATGGAAGTATTTAGGATTCCATGTCTTCAAAATTCTATGAATCTATGACTCTAAATAAGCTACAAAAGCTTTAGTTGTTGCTAGGTGTCGTAGAGTCAAGCAAGATTGATAGCAATCTTATGAAGAAAAGATCTGAACTCTGTAATATATCCTGCACCGTCCTCACACTTCCTGACACACAAGAGCCCTTTGCAGCAGTCACTGTGTTGAGGGTCTTCCTCTCCTTCGCCAACCCTCCATCCTTCCCAGCATCATGTCCCTCTCCAAGGAATAGCATCTCCTAGCAACAAGCTCAAAGTATACGAGGCAAAGTCTCATCATTCTCGCCTCCAAAGAGCACTCCAGCTGCACCTTCTCCAAGACATATCTGTTCGTTCTCTTGACTGTCCATGGGATGTTCAGGGCTCTTCTCTAACACCACAGCTCAAAGGTGCCAATTCTTTTTCTGTCATTCTTATTCATTGTCCAGTTCTCAGAAGCATAACAAGTAATCGGAAAGACTATGGCCTGAATCAGATGCACCTTAGTCTTCAAACTGACATCACTACTCCTCAATAATTTGTAAAGGTCTCTAACTGCAGATTTACCCAGTGCAAATAAAAAGCTTTTAAAAAAATATTAATTGAATAAGACCTACTCTAGGAATACGTGGTTCGAGGCCACCAGCTGCTCTGCGGGAGAAGGATGGGCCATCCCCTGCGATGCTATTTACTGCCTCTGAAAACCCTCCAGAGGGTCAGCTATGGGTCGGTTCTGATTATAAGGTACTCAACAACAACAGTCTCGAAAAAGGATTCCCCAATGTAGTTCTCCTTGATATTTAACAATTAAAGCTCTTTTTAAAAAAATACATAAATAATGGCCATTCAAGAAAAACTACTTTCTCAAATTGTAAAAAAAGATCCCTATTAGTTCTTTTATCATTAATTCACCTCATTGCCCAGTGGGACTTATTTAACTCCAAAACTAAAATTAATGTAAATAAACTATTATTTGAAAACCAATAAAAAAGTTGTGGTGGTTTTTTTTTAAAAAAAACAACACTAAAATTGGGGAGCTCTGGTGGCCTAGTGGCAAGAAGCTGCACTGCAATCCCAGAGATGTGCAGTTTGAATCCACCAGATGCTCTGCTGGAGAAGGAGGGACAATTTCCTCCTGTACCAGTCAGATCCGATTTGATGGTACACGCACAAAAATAATAAAATAAAAATCTAAAATTAATGGAATGGATTTTTTAAGGATATACATACAAGAAAAATTTTTAATCAGCCTAGAGAATTAGTACAAATGCTTATTTTATAAAAGAAGACATTTACATTGCCGATAATTAAACTGTTAAAGATCCTCATTATATTGGTTTGGCTTTGAAAGGTGAAAATTTTAATTTTGTTTTCTAACAAAAGGTGTCATGGCAAATTGCTGCAGCAGATTTTTGAGGGAAATAAGATTCTCGCTTGTTTTCTCACAAACTTCAATTCTTAGACCAAGAACTTCTCGTTCTACCTTCAAAAACCAAAAACCAAAAAATTAATTCCTGGGGAGCTCTGGTGGCCTAGTGGCAAGGAGCTGCAACTACAATCCCAGAGGCACACGTTTCGAATCCACGAGATGCTCTTCCGGGGAAGGAGGGGCAATCTCCTCCTGTACCAGTCAGATCTGATTTGATGGTACACGCACACAAAAATAATAAAATAAAATAAATTTTTAAAAAATTAATTCCTGCCAAGAGCTCTTGCAGTATTTGTAAATGGCTCTAGATACAGTGGTAAGGCAGAAATACCCGCTTTATTCCTGAGCAAAAGTAGGATTTTCCACCACCCAACATGTTAGCTGACCCAGGAGCACTGGCTCCAGCCTTGTTAACTCTTCCCAGTCCCTCAATCTGACTCAAATATGTAGTCTATTCCTTACAGAATACTGAAATTGCATGTGTTAAGGATATTCTTTTTTTAAAAAATGTAGTGTGTGTGTGTGTGTGTGTGTGTGTGTGTGTGTGTGTGTGTACCGTCAAATTGGATCTGACTGGTACAGGAAGAGATTGTCCTTCCTTCTCCAGCAGAGCATCTGGTGGATTTGAACCAAGCACCTGTGGGATTGCAGTGCAGCTTTTTGCCACTAGGCCACCAGAGCTCCCTGTTAAGGATATTCTTAGTCGACTGTTAAAGCATCAGTTTATTTTGGTAAGGCAATTATTAGAGAAATCATATCATGCTATTTATATTTGTTGTTGTTGTTGTTATGTGCCGTCGAGTCGCTTGCGACTCATAGCGACCCTGTGTACAACAGCCCTAAACTCTGGTCTGTCCTGTGCTGATCACACTGTCTCTGACATTCCCATCCCGATTATAGTACTCATTAGTAATATACTGCGCGGTTCAAAATCAAGAAAGGAGTGCATCAGGGATGCGTCCTGTCTCCATACCTTTTCGATCTATATGCAGAACAGATCAGAGCATTCAGGAAGCTAGACGTTAGGAGGAGGAATGTGGCATCAGGCTTGGAGGAAGATTCATCAACAACCTACATTATGCAGATGTCACAAGTTTGTTCGCTGAAACTGAGGAGGACCTGAAGCACTTGCTGCAGAAGGTCAAGGACTGTAACCTTCAGTATGGATTCCAGCTCAACAACAAGAAAACAAAGATTTTCACCACTGGGCCAACTGGCCGCACCATCATAGATAGAGAAGAGATTGAAACTGTTAACAACTTCATCTTGTTCAGCTCCACAATCAACACTTTTGGCACCAGAAGTCAGGAATTTAAAAAAAAAAAACCAAACCACAAAACAACCAAATTGCATTGGGAAAATTTGCTGTCAGGGACCTCTCCAGAGTGCTGAAGAGCAACTATGCCAGTCTAGGGACTAAGGTGCGCCTCATCCAGGTCATGGTCTTTGCAAGTACTTGCTATGCATTGGAGAGCTGGACAATGACTAAGGATGACTAAAGAATCAGGAGAAGAATCAATGCCTTTGAGTTGTGCTGGAGAAAATTATTGAACTTTTCATGGACTGCCAAGAGAACACATGGGTCTGTACCAGAGAGGGTGAAACCAGGTTGCTCCTTGGAAGCAAGGAGTTTGAAGCTCTGTCTGACATAGTTTGGGCATGTGGCTGGGACGGATATCTTTGAGAAGGGCATCATGCTTGGAAGGGCACAGGGACAGCTCAAGAGAGGAAGACCCTGGGTGAGATAGATTGACACAGTGACTGTGTTAATATGGGTGGGTGTATTGGAGACAGTGAGATTGATCAGGATAAGTCAGAGTTCATAACTATTGTACATAGGGTCACTGTGAGTAGCAGACGACTCAATGACACATAACAACAATAATAACAATATTACTCATATTCCTTCTTAAATACTCACTGAAGGAAATGAGCAAGCTGATCAAACAGTAGCTTTTTCTTGTTTCTATTTTACTTACTTTAGCCTCTCATCAATACTGTCATCATCAAAATGTTCATAAAACTGTTCTATTATCTTGGAGCAAGCTCATCTAATTGCCTGAGTTTGTTCCACATACCAATCGGTTCAAGGCATCCATCTCCCTTCTGGAGACAATCCTTGAGTATTAGGACCTAATCTACTTTGGCAAATGAGTGTTACTCACCTTCCTGAATTTGGAAAACTCAAAACACGTTCATATCTCCGTGGATACGTTTTTTAGTTTTATGCAAGCTACTGCCTTAGCAGGAGAAACTTTCAAATATGTCCTTTCTCACCTACTCCAAACATTTGCATACATAGGATGTCACAACAAATTAAAACAGATAAAACAAGTTCACAAACCTTCTAAATTCAACCACTTCTGTAGTACATGTCACTAAAATGCCTTTAATCCCACAGGACAAGCAATTATAGGACGCCAACTGCAAACTCTAAAAAAAAATAATAATTCTATTATAAAACAAGAACCTGACTTTGCTGTCCACTTGCTGTACAGAGGTAGCTCGTGGTTGCTGTGATGCTGAACGCTGTGAAACTGATGTGTCAAATGCGATAATGGTCACCCACGGCGGACAGTGTTTGGTGGAGCTCCCCGATTAAAACAAACTTGGAAGCAGGAGTGGCATCCACTTCCATAATAGCTTGCCTCTGTAAACGCTATGAATCTGGAGAAAGGACGAAAGTTGTACAAGTGTCCAGGTCTTTTATTCATAGGATCACTATGAGTTGCCTATGACTCGATGGCACTTAGCAACAACAATTATAAAACAAAAAGAGAGAGGAGAAGATAGGATATTCTCTCCCAAAGATAGGTTACAACAAAGTACTTTTTGCCTTACATTTTAAGAAAATTGATTAAAAAAATGAGAAAAACATGATCAAAGGCATTATAGTGACCCACTTATAGGTACTGAGCGCTGGAGAACCTGGATAAAATCATTGCCTGAATATCTCAGTCACAAAAAAGACAAATACTGCATAGTGCCACTGTTGTAGAATGGGATGTCAGCATCAGGGTTGGGGTAAGACTGAGAAACACTGGATAAATTATGTATACTGCATTAAAACAGATGAGGGAGAGAGCAGTTACTCAGGGTGGGGGGATTGTATACCAATGAAGGAATTTTTCTTTTACTTTTCAAAGAGAAGAGCGAACTGGGGAGGGGGTGGTGCAGGGGGGAAAGTGCAACAATGAATGAATGGAAATCCAAAATCTCTGTAAATGTTCATTAAAATTAATAAAATTTAAAAAAATCATTGCCTGATAGTTCTCAATGGGAAGGTCCCTTTCAAGTATTAACTTGGGACCACGGGTTGGTATGTGTTCCAATCCCCACAGAACCCATGTGGTAAAAGGACCAAAAGATTCAGCAAGAGCTTTCTGGAACTCATAAAGGACCAGCTCCAACGTCTTCATCTGGATGCAACCCCAGAGCCTCCTCAGAGCCAGTTTCTTATACCATTCCTAGGGCCAGGCACATGGATTTAGCAGATCTCCTGATATGGAGCCAATTTAAAAAGTTTTATATGAACTCATGGAAAGGGAGGAGTCCCTCCTAATCCTGTGAATTGTTTTTAGCTCATCTAGTGGTCATCAATGCAAGTTCTGCTGTTGCTGGGTTTTGTTGTTTCTTCTAATTATTTCCTTGTTTCTTCCAGGACAAGCTGGTGAATATTGTTGTTGTTGTTAAGTGCCATTGAGTCGAGCATAACTTATAGCGACCCTATGAACAAAAGATCTGAACCCTGTTCTATCCTGTGCCATCCTCACACTTCCTGACACACAAGAGCCCCTTGCCACAGTCACCTTGTCAATCCACCTGATTGAGGGTCTTCCTCTCCTTGAATGACCCTCCACCCTTCCCAGCATCATGTCCCTCTCCAAGGAATAGCCCCTCCTAGCAACACGTCCGAAGTATGTGAGGCAAAGTCTCATCATTCTTACTTCCAAAGAGCACACTGGCTGCTCCCTCTCCAAGACCTCTCTATCTGTTTGTTCTCTTGGCCATTCATGGGATGTTCAGGGCTCTTCTCCAACTCCCCAGCTCAAATATTAGGAATATTGGGCTCATATTATTTCCCCACCTTTTTTTAAACCTGTCCCCTAGTGGGATCCAGTGCTCCCTCTATCAACCATTGACACTGTGTGCATGAGAGGAGCCTGGGACCCCCATACAACCTCTGGAAAATCACATAGGATGAATCCAAGTTGAAAATAGCATTATTCTTGTTGATGCAGCCGCTTTCTGCATCACCAAGCTAGAATCAAGTTTCTCCTATGTACAATTCAAAACTACATTATCAGCCCTGAACTGATCCCCAGGCAGCCAATACCTTTACTAGTGGTCCTGGAGGTAGTGGCTCTAAAGGTAATTCATCACAAATTCCAAATATTCCTAAATATGACATAAACAATTGGAGAAATAACCCCAAAATTCTGTCCAATGGATCCCCTGTAAAATGAAAGTGCCTACATGTCAAAATTAAACTAATTTTGAATTAGTGAACTGGTGGGGCACCCAAAAGGACTTTGTGTTCACATAATCATAGTATTTTTTTTTTTTCATTTTCTTTCTAATAGTTCCATATCTTGAAGTGGTGTGGGGTTATCTGGACCTGTTTTAGGACTAAAGTGTCAAGAAGTATACAGGCCTTAGCATATGAACCTATGGAGATTAGGACTTTCTTTCAAATACATTTATCCCATAGTTATTGTAGTCATCATAGAAAACTTCCTAACAAGAGCTAAGAGGACACAACCATGAGTCCCTCTCCCCTTACCTCTTGACTAACTAAAGTACCTAGAGTACTGGATAGTTCTTTCCAATGCCCAGAACTTTCCTGGTGGTCAGAGAAGTTCAACAATTTACACACACACACACACACACACACACACACACACACACACATCTCCCTTCCAAAAAATGGTGACCTCACAGTGTGTGGAAATTACCAAACAAAATCAACACTCTTGGCACTAGCAGCCAGGAAATTAAAAGATGTATCACAATGGGAAACTCTGCTGTTAGGGATCTCTCTGGAGTACTGAAGAGCAATGGCGTCACTCTGGAGACTAAGGTGCACCTGATACAGCCCATGGTCTTTGCCATTACTTGCTGTGCATCAGAGAGCTAGACAATAACTAGGGTTGATAGAAGGAGAATAGATGCCTTTGAGCTGTGGTGCTGGAGAAGAGTATTGAATATACCATGTTCTGCTAAGAAAAAGAACAGGTTCATCTTTGAGAGGGTTAAACCAGGCTGCTGCTTGGAGGCAAGGAGTCTGAAGCTTCGTCTGCCATACTTTGGACATGTTGCATGGAGAGACCAGTCCTTGGAGAGAAATGTCATGCTTGGGAGGGTGGAGGGACAGCGCAGGAGAGGAAGACCCTCTATGAGGCAGATTGATTCAGTGACTGGAGTAATAGGGGTGGGTGTGTGTGTTGGAAACAGTGAGGCTGGCAAAGGACAGAGCAGGGTTTAGAGCTGTTGTACATAGGGTCACTACGAGTCACATGCGACTTGACGGCACATAACAACAACAACAAACATCATTAATCTTACGTGCAAGCAAAATCCTGCTGAAAATTATCCAAAAATAACTGGAACAGTGAACATTGACTGAGAACTACCAGAAATACAAGCTGGGTTTAGAAGAGGTCATGGCACTAGAGACATTATCGTCAATGTCAGCTGGATCTTGGCAGAAAGCAAAACTACTAGAGAAATGTCTATCTGTGTTTTATTGACTATGCAAAAGCATTTGACTGTGTGGATCACAATAAATTGTGGTTACCTTTGAGGAGAATGGAAATCCCAGAACTTTTGATTGTATTCATGTGAAACCTATATTTGGACGAGGAAGTAGTTCTCAGAACAGAGCAAGGAAGCACTGCATGGTTCAAAATCAGGGAAGGATTGTGTCAGCGATGTGTCTGTCTCCATACTTTTTCAATCCATATGTGGCACAGATAATTTTGGAGGCTGGGCTTTAGGAGGAGGAATGTGGCATCAGGATTGGAGGAAGACTCATCAACAACCTGCAATATGCAGATGACACAACCTTGCTTGCTAAAACTGAGGAGGACCTGAAGTGCTTGCTGTAGAAAGTCACATAGTCTTTAAAATGGATTGCAGCTCAACACCAAGAGACAAAGATTTTCACCACTGGGTCAATTGGTAGTGCCATGATAGATGGAGAAGAGATTGAGATTGTTAACAATTTCAGCTCGGCTCCACAATCAACACTCTTGACACCAGGAGCCAGGAAATCAAAAGATGAATTGCATTGGGAAAATCTGTGATCAGGGACCTACCTCTCCAAGAGTACTGAGAAGCAAAGATGTCAGTCTAAAGACCAAGATGCGCCAGATTCAGGCCATGGTCTTCACAATTACTTTCTATGCATCAGAGAGCTGGATAATGACTAAGGATAAGAGAAGAAGTGATGCCTTTGAGTTCTGGTGCTGGAGAAGAGGATTGAACATCCCGTGGACTGCCTAGAGAACAAACAGGTCTGTCTTGGAGAGGGTGAAACCGAATTTCTCCTTGGGGGCTAGGATTTTGAAGCTTTGTTTCACATACGCTGGACACATGGCCAGGAGGGACCGATCCTTGGACAAGGACATCATGCTTGGAAGGATAAAGGGACAGCACAAGAGAGGAAGACGCTGGATGAGATGGACTGACATGCTAATGGGGGTAGGTGTGTTGGAGTCAGGATAGGGCAGGGTTCAGAGCATACAGGGTTGCTCGCTATTAGTTGCAGGTGACTTGAAGGCCTATAACAACACACACAGACACAAACACACAAAGTCTACTGCAGTGAAATTTGGTAAGGAGTTTCATTGCCACCCCAAAAGTACGCAGCTCAGTTCCACTAGGTGTTCCACAGAGAAAGATGTGCAATTTTCTCCCGTGGGATTTATAGCCTCTGAAAATCCCTGAAGGCTCAGTTCTGGCTCGACGGTACTCAACAACAGCAAATCTCCACCAGAGAAAACATCTTGTTTCCAAGGAGCACAGCCAGCCACACCTTGCTCCTTCAGAGCCGTTAGCAGTTGAATGCTTAACCACTGCACCACCAGAACTCCCTCTGTCCCTTCTCCTCTCCATTTAGTAGTCTTATGACGCCCAGGTACATCTAGAATGTTGCAGAGATGACACTGAATGACTTCAGAGGTCAGCTCCGACAAGCTCAGGCAGCTCTCGCATTGTTTGCTGGAAGGATTCTGGGTGATGCAGAGCCCTGCATAACGGGTTCAAATCCACCAGCCGCTCGCTATGAGGAAAGTGGATGAGCGGTCTCCTCCCGTGAAAATCTGTAGCCTTAACTTGAAAACCTGATGGAGGGCCTGTATGAGTGGAACTCAGTAGCAGAGGGGTTTTAGCTTTGGGTTGCTTGCTGGAATATTCTCCATGACTTCCCCCCCCCCCTTTTTTTTTCTAAAACCACCTCATTGCATGGACTGGGAAGCGACCTCTCATTTTTATCCTGCGGAGACTCCTGTGGATTCGAATCCGCCGGAAAGGTGCTGCAGCTGCCCACCGGCGACGCCACCTGAGCTCCGTGAGCAAAGGAGCAATGGAACGATGGAAGCCACCGCGCGCATGGAGGCTGCCATGCTGTACGGAAGCCCCACGGAGCCAAAGCGTGGGGGCTCTGGGCCTCCAGCCACTTGACGTGCGGGGCCTGATCACAGCTTCGGACCAAACTGCAAGACCGGACGCTAAGCTACAACCACCCAACTGCGCCCTTCCCGAAACCTCGACCCACAGAAACCATGCACGCTAATGAGATGGAATTGCTTTAAGCCACTGCGATTGGGAGTGCTTTGTTGTGGGCGCCAGCTAATGGGAAGAGCTGCCACATCCGATTTGATTTCTAGGGCAGCGGAGGCAGGGAGGTGAGCATCCCGTGGTCATCGGGGCACCAGCGTGTCCTCATCAGACCGGTTCTGTGATGCCATTGTGGCCGGGCCCCCGTGGCTGGCCAGCTGCCCGTGTCCTGGCTCATTTTCTGGTTCTCCCATTCCTCCGGGATTCTGGGAGCGACCCAAAAGCCTCTAGATCAATTCCCTTGCTGCCCTAGATGTGGTTTCTATTGCTTGGAATGAAATCTTGCGCACTTGCTTCTAGGACATCACCTTTTTCTCTTTTGAGCCAAAGTTCAAAATGTCTCCTTCTCCTAGAAGCCCTCCGTGACTGCCCAGGTTGGGGCAGCTGCCCCCTCAGTATTTCCACAGTCCCTGCTCCCTAATGTCAGTTCTTCTCATTCTGGGGCGTAAGTCAGAATCTCCACTGCCTTGTGATTCCTGGGTTGACAAGAAGGGGGCTGTTTTCCACGTTGTGCTTCAGCTCAGAGCTGAGTACAGGACAGGGTTCAGGTAATGTGGACTGATTTATACTAAAGTATGAATGACTATGTTATTCTTGATACACTGGAGATGAGATGAGAAGACACTTCCTCAGCCAGATTTAGAGTAGTAGTCTGGAAGGAACCCAAGTAGGAATGGAAGAAAAAGGGGTGGAAACAGGCAGGGTCAGACAAGACTGAGGGGTTTTTGCACTGATGGGGGTGAGCTGGGTTTTCTGAGAGCCTGGATCTCAGAACTCCTAAATCAGGAGATCTGAAGGGAAGGTCTGAGAAAGGAGGCAGATTTCATCTAAAGCTTTGAGGGAGGAAGGGGGCAGATTCAGTTTGGGGTGGGGATGGGGATTGGGGAAAGAGGATAGACTCTATCTGAAGGTCTAAGGGAGGAAGCGGGGGTCGGGG
>NW_006400065.1:180586-226293 GCF_000299155.1 Elephantulus edwardii | reverse complement strand
GAGTTGGAAGCAACCTAAGTTCCCATCAACAAATGAAGGTGTGGTATACTCACACAATGGAATACTACGCTGCATTGAAAAACAAGAAACTCATGCAATATTCAAAATGGGTGACCCTGGAGGACATGATGTTGGGTGAAATATCTCAGTCACAAAGGGACAAATTCTATATGGTGCCACTGTCGTAGAATGAGGCTGACATCGGGGTGCAGATAAGACTGAGAAAAACTGGATAAATTATGTTTACTGCATTGAAGTCTATGAGGAAGAGAATAGTTTAAAAGTATTATATTTTAGTTAATTATGTTTATCATAAGAGTACGGAATAAGGGTTGCAAAGTGGATTATATTTGGGATGGGGGTGGAGGGAGGACTCACTCTATTTGGGGTGGGGACGGACGTGGGGGCAAATGTCATTTGTGGGTCTGAGGAAAGAGGCGGGAAATGAGTGCAGATTCCACTGGAGGGCAGACGAGGCTTGGGTCAGGGAGGATTCCAAAATTCACAACTTGGACAGTCTGAAGAGCATGACATTTGGGAGGGCCTGTAGGTTTGTACCACATTTTGGATCAGAAACAAGCACTCCACTCCACCCCCAGAGCTTCTAGAGAGTCTGAGGGAGTAGGGGAGTAGATTGATGAGCCCAGAGGAGCTGGGTTCCCTATTCTCAGTTCTTCCATCCCCTGAGTCACTGGTCAGGTGGGGTGAAGCCTCAGAGTCCTGTTGCTCCCAAGGTCGAGCTGCCCCCTGGCGGTCAGATTCCATCCTTTCTCCACAAGCCAGACAGCCAGGCGACTTGAGGGATTTGTCCTTTTATTTCTACTTCACAAACCCCTCCCAGGCCCTGGGGTTCCCCTTAGCGGCTTGTCTTGGTACCCTGCGAGGTAGAAAGAGACAGAGGTGGGTTAAATTATTTTTTTCTCTCTCTCTCTCTCTCTGAACAGGTTTTATTTTACATTAGGTGAAAGTTTACACAACAAACGGGTTTTCTATTCAACACCTCATAGACAAATTGTGCTGTGAGGTTAATTGCTGTCCTCTTCTTATGTCCACCTGACTTTCCTCTCTTCACAGAGCCCTAGTGGCGCAGTGGTTAAAGAATGCAGCTGCCAAACAGAAAGATCAGTAGTTCAAACCCATCTGCTGAGAGATTTATAGTCCCAAGCCCTCTTTGAAGTTTCTCTATTCTGCCCTTTCAGGTCACTAAAAGTTAGAATCGACTTGATGGCAGTGGGACTTTCTGGGTCCCCCTTTCCCTGCCTCTCCTTCGCTTTGGGGCAGATGCTGCCTGCTCGGTCTAGTTCAGCTGACAGTTCTAAGGAGTACATTCCTCATGGGTGTTACTGTTTATTTTACAAGTTAGTTTGTTATTTGGCTGAAGGGGAGATGTGGTAGATCTTATCACATCAGGAATTGAGGTGGGACAGGCTAGGCCAGGGGAGGGAACCGTGAGAAAGAGGAGGAGACTCACCTAGTCTCCAGGCCTGGGCAGCGGTCAGGTGGAGGTAGTTTGGAAGGGGTGGGGGGAACATTCGCTTTAGGAGTTTCTGCAGTGGAAAGAATTGAAGGGGAACAGATTTATTTCCTGGGGTCCCCTGTTCCCCTTCCCCCCTGCCCTCTTCACTTACTCTCTGTGCCCCTCCCTGGCCTGCACGCTGGTGTTGACCTCCCACGGGACTGAGGCCATGGTGGTACTGATTTTTGGCAGGGGGAAAGGAGTCCGACATCTGGGGAGTGCCTGGAGGGGGGAGATGGAGAGATGTGAGGTGAGCTGAAGCCATGGGCTGGTTGTTTCATTTCAGGGGCCCAGAGAAAGAAGGGACGTGGCCTTGACCTCTGCCCCTGCTGCTTTCTCCTTACCTCTGTCTTGAGTACAAAGAAGTTTTAAGTTAATTTTTGATCTGTCCTTTCATCCAGTCTGTCCATCCACCCATCCATTCATCATCTTTCTTCTACTTACCTGTTTGCCGATGATCTACCTACCCACCTACTCCTGTCCACCTTTCCCTCCATCCACCCACCCACTTATTATCCATCTACCCATCTATTCACCCACCACCTATGTACCCATCCATCCACATACTTTTCCATCCACCCACCCCTGCATCTATTCATCCATCCACACCACATTTTCTCAGCATTCACTGTTGTTGGTTGGCTCTGAAGACACAGCCATGAGCAAGACGACCGACAATCTCTGTCCTCCTGGAGCGGACACTGTACTCAGCTGGAGGCTCACAGGAGTCCCCACTGCACAGCAAGGACGTCTCTTCAGGAACGTGCATGTCTCCAGAGGACTGAAATCACGTGTGGGAAGAATGGAGGGGGAGAGAGACTCTTTCTGTGACGATGGTGCCAAAAGCGAAGAAGGAAGCCCCTGTCCCTCCCAAAACTCAAGCCAAAGCAAAGGCGTTAAAGGCCAAGAAGGCGGTACTGAAGGGCATCCACCAACACACACAACTAAGAAGATCCGCACGTCACCCACGTTCCGGCGGCCTAAGATGCTGAGACTCCGAAGGCAGCCCAAATACCCCCAGAAGAGCGCCCCCAGGAGAAACAAGCTTTACCACTGTGACGTCATCAAGTTTCCCCTGACCACTGAGTCAGCCATGAAGGAGATAGAAGATAACAACACACTTGTGTTCACTGTAGATGTCAAGGCCAACAAGCATCAAATCAAACACGCTATAAAGAAGCTCTGTGACATTGATGTGGCCAAGGTCAACACCTGGATTAGGCCTGATGGAGAGAAGAAGGCCTGTGTTCAACTCACTTGTGACTATGATGTTTTGGATGTTGCTAACAAAACTGGGATCATCCAAACTGAGTCCAGCTGGCTAATTCTAAATACAAATTTTTCTCACCATAAAAAACAGAGGTGCAGAGATGGGAATTAAGGCCTCTAAAAATGGGACAACTGAGCAGAAACCAGAACGTGAGGGTCACAGCAGGTCCAAGAGGTCAGCTAAGATATGCAGACCTTGCGGCCCCTGTTGAGGACTTTGCCTTTAATCGCTGGGAGCCTGTGAGGGCTTCTGGGGCATATGATCCAAGTCAAGTTATCCATGTCCAACTGCAGTGACTTCCCCAAACCTGTGGAGGGTGGGTCACTCTAGTCCCTATTCTCGATATGGGGACACAGAGTCCCACAGCGGCGAGTGAAGGCACTGAACTGAGACACTGCCCCACCACCAGGTCTTGTCGCCCCTTAAGGGTGGGTTTCTCAGACATAGCAGCGCTATGACCAGAACATCCCATTGAAGGAGTTCAAACTCATTGACTCCTCGCCAGCGATCTGGAACGGACTGACACTCCAGTGGGTTTCCCCGGCTGTAAATCACACAGGAGGAGACTGCATGTTCCGTCTCCCTCAGTGCTGTGGTGGAACTGAACCACCAAAGAAGCGAGACATCTGGGTGAGTGGCACAGCTCCCTCCAGACGACGCCACGTGACCACAGTGACCTGGCCACCGCAGTCCCCTGCACCACCCAGTCCCTACGGCAGCCCCACACGGCTGGGATTACCTTCACGTCCATTTTACAGACAAGGTGACTGAGGCCCACAGAAGAAATGGGAGTATCAACCTCGGGTCTGGAGCCAGGAGCCTGGGCTCCAACCCTGATTCCATCACCTATGAGCTGGGCAGCGGTCAGGTCTTTGCCCCTCAGCGTTTGCTCCTGGATAGTCCCAGGCAGAGCTGATTCACTGGGCTGTTGTGACGCACAGACAGACATGTTACAAAGCGGGGCCAGGCACAGACTGTGGACTCCACAGATCCAAACCTTCCACCATCGAGCTCTTCTGCATCACAGTGACCCTCCAGAGGGCTTTGGGGGTGTGAATCTTTACGGGAGGACCCTGCCCATCTTTCTCCTGCAGAGTGGCTGGTGGATTCAGACCACCAACTCTTCAGTTCTTAGCCCAAATACATCACCAGCTATGCCATGTGGATCCCATGCACACGGTAACAGTGTGCTGCCCCATCCCCATGCTGCCCCGTGGACTGGACTCTTGTGAGCCACAGCAGTATCGTGGGCTAATTTTTGTAAATAGATTCCCAAGACTTTCTTCCTGTTGTTGTTGTTGCTATGTGCCATCAAGTCGTTTGCGACTCATAGCGACCCTATATACAACAACCCTAAACTCTGCTCTGTCCTGTGCCAACTGCACTGTCTCCGACACTCCCATCCTGATTACTCCAGTCACTGAATCAATCCACCTCATAGAGGGTCTTCCCCTCCTGCGCTGTCCCGCCACCCTCCCAAGCATGATGTCCCTCTCCTTACAACATGTCCACAGTATGTTAGACGGAGCCTCAGAATCCTTGCCTCTAAGGAGCAGCCTGGTTTAACCCTCTCTAGGATGAATCTGTTTGTTTTCCTAGCAGTCCATGGTACCCTCAATACTCTTCTCCAGCACCAAAGCTCAAAGACATATGAAAACTTAAGTTCTTCCTGGTATCTCTTAATCCAGAAGTTTTGCTGTGATCGGCATCATAGACACACAAACGTGCGCGCGCGCACACACACACACACACGTGCGCGCGCGCACACACACACACACACACACACACGCGCGCGCGGCTGTGGATTAGCTGCACTAGCTGAGAGCGGAACCCATCTCCCTCTGTTTCTTCTCCCATTTGTCTCACTGGGAAGTAACTCAGGCCGACTGTTGGAGAGAAGAGAGCCAGGCCGGGTCAAGGACACAGCCCAGGTGCGACCCTGTGACCCGAGATGCCTTGGGCTGAGCTGGCTGTGCTCACCCCCTCCCCGTCCTCCGGGAGCCAGCTGAGTGCCTCTCTTAATGTTTCCATTTGCGTTTGGCTGGGGCTGCATCTGTTTTTAGCATCGCTGGCTTGTATCATCGCCACCCTCACCCCCCTTCCTGCTAGCTTTCTTATTTGCTGTGGTCCAATAATGTTCCCGGACTTCCTGAGCTGGGTGTTTGAAGACTGCGGGGTCAATATTGATTTCCTTCTACCCACAGACATCGGGCCCCACCCCCTTGGAGGACTGGGGTCTCGGAAAAATCCCAGGCGGTCTGGGGACAGCAGGGGGGGCGGGGAGCAAAATCAGGCAGGGACTTCAGTTTGCTCGGGCCACTTCCTGAAACAAAAGCAGGCAGTTTTAGGGGGCTTTGGAGCCTGTCTCTGTCCCTGTCCCTGTCTCTGTGTCTCTGTCCTTCTCTGTGTGTCTGTCTGTGTCTGTCTCTCTCTCTGTGGCTCTCTGTCTCTCTCCCTCTCTCTTTCTGTCTCTCTCCCCCCCTCCCAAGACGACCCTGGCTGGCATAGTGGTTAAATGCATAGCAACTGTTCAAACACATCAGCTCCTCAGTAAGAGACGGATGTGGCAGGCCAACTGACCCCACTGTAAATTCTAGGGGGCAGTAGTACAAGTTTGTCCTGTTAGGACCACTGGACCACTGAGTTAGCATCCAGGAGCAATGGGTTCAGTTTTTCAATTAGGCTCTGTCATAGTTTGAGCAAGTTCTGCCACACCCTGAATCGGGTCCCCTGAAATACATGAACACGATTCACAATACACGGTGACACTCAGCCTCACATACTTTGGCCTTGCTGTCAGAAGGGGGCAGCTCTGAAAAAAAGACATCCGGGCTGGGAAAGTGGAGGGTGAATGAGAGGAAGACCCTCAGTGAGATGGATTGATGCTTATGCGGCGGCTGCAGCCGCCGTGGGCTTAAGCACCCCAGCAACTGTGAAGGTGACTCAGGATCGACAGCGTTTCGCTCCACGGTACATACATAAGCTCGCTGTGAGTCGCAGCTGACTCAACTTGTCCGCTAACAGAGAGGATGATGTCATGAGGCAGTGTGGAGTGATCCGCCGAGATCTGATAAACGGAGCACTTGTGGAAGGATACTGGGTGAACAGCAACCTTCATCTGATGACAGGGAATTTCCTTGGGGTGTGGCCCCGAACACCTTTTGTCGGGCTGGAGATACGAGGAAAGAGGAACTGGACAGCTCAGGAGAAAGTCTTTTACTTGTACTTGCTGAAGAATGGAGACATGATGGATTCAGAGACAGTAATGTGGTCACTGTGACCAAGAAGGAGACAGACTAAAGATAGGACAGCTGTCATTTATAGCCAACCCAGACCTTTCCCAGTCATTTAATCACACCGAATCCAGGTTCTTCTACTGAAAGAGTTTTGAAGATGTAATTAAAGTCCCTAATCAGTTGATGTGGGACAGAGAGGCAACCTCAGCCCTCACTGGGGAAGACCCGGAGGGGAGGACTGCCTTTGGACCCAGGTTTCCGAGGTGGGAAGCCCCTTGATGTTGGGGAAGTGTATGACACATAGAAATCTCCAAGAACAGCAGGTCGCAGAAGCTGAAGGAAACAAGGACCTTCCTCCAGAACCGACCGAGAAAACCTTCCCCAAGAGCCAGCACGCCGGATTTTGACGTCTAGCTCCTTGAAGTGCAGCCAAGAGTGCTCCTTAGCGGCAATGGTTGGACAATGCTTTGTCCCACATACTTTGGGCTTGTTAGGAAACAAAGAAATGATGTCTTTGGAAAAGGACATCATGTTTGGAAAGGTGGAGGGTCATGCACACCCATGTTTATTGCAGCTTTGTTCGCAATAGCAAAGAATTGGGAACAACACAAGTGCCCATCAACAAACGAAGGCATAGAGAAGCTCTGGTATATTCACACAATGGAATACTATGCAGCATTGAAAAACAAGGAACTCATGAAATATTATGCAAATTGGGTGACCCTGGAGGACATTGTGCTGAGTGAAATATCTCAGTCACAAAAGGACAAATATTGCATAGGGCCACTGTTGTAAAATAGGACTGACATCGGGGTGGAGGGAAGACAGAGAAGAAGGGGAGGAATGGTGTATTCTTCATTGAAACAGATGAGGGAGAGAACTGTTTAAAAGGGACATATGAATGGGTATTCTTGTCATTACAGAAGTCCAGAATGAAGGCTGCACAGCAGAGTGGACTTGGGGGGAGGAATTGCATAACAATGAAAGTTTTTCTTTTACTTTTCAAGAACAAGAGTGAATTGGGGGGTAGGCAGGGAGAAAAGTGCAACAATGGATGATTAGAAACCCTAAGTCTCTGTAACTTCCATTAAAATGAATTAAGAAAGAATAGAAAAGAAAGGTGGAGGGTCAGAGAAAGAGAGGAAGACCCTCAATAAGGTGCATTGACACAGTGATTGAAGCAGTGCACTCAAGTATGTCAGATGATGAGGACGGCACAGGATAGGGTGGGATTCAGATCCATTGCTCAAAGGGATGCTAACAGTGGTTGTTGTTGTTATGTGGCGTCGAGTCGCCTGCGACTCATAGCGACCCTATGTACAACAGCCCTAAACTCCGCTCTTGTCCTGTGCCAATCGCACTGTCTCTGACACTCCCATCCCAATTATCCCAGTCACTGAATCAATCCACCTCATAGAGGGCCTTCCCCTCCTGCGCTGTCCCTCCACCCTCCCAAGCATGATGTCCTTCTCCAAGGACCGGTCTCGCCTCACATGTCCAAAAGTATGTTAGACGGAGCCTCAGAATCCTTGCCTCCAAGGAGCCACCCAGTTTAACCCTTTCCAGGACAAATCTGTTTGTTTTCCTCGCAGTCCATGGTATTCTCAATACTCTTCTCCAGCACCACAGCTCAAAGGCATCAATTCTGCTTCTATCCTCCTTGGTCATTGTCTAACTCTCTGATGCATAACAAGTGATTGCTAAGACCATGGCCTGTATCAGATGCACCTTAGTCTCCAGAGAGACACCATTGCTCTTCAGTACTTTGGAGAGGTCCCTAACAGCAGACTTTCCCATGGCAATATGCCTTTTAATTTCCTGGCTGCTGGTGCCAAGACTGTTGACTATGGAGCCAAGCAAACTAAAGCTGTGTAGCTGACTCAATTAATACCTAACAGCAACAAATAACGAAAAAATAAAGGTCTGTTCGTTAAAGCCACCCCCTTGTGGTATCTCTATTATAGCAGCACTAGAGAACATGGATGGCACAAGACCAGGGAGCATTTGGTTCTGTTGTGCATATGGTTATCGTGAATCAGAACCACATCAAAGGCCACAAACAACTGCGTGTCAGGCACTGTTCTTGACCCTAGAGGTATAATGGAGAAGTGCAGCCCGAATGCTTCCTGGAGGCAAGGCTGGGGAGGCTTCATCTCCCACATTGGGGCATATAATCAGGAGAGGCTGGTCCCTGGAGAAGGACATCATGCTGGGTAAATAGAGGGTCAATGAAAAAGAAGACCCTCAGTGAGGCAGATGGACACTGGCTGCAGCACAGGGCACAGCGCAGTGGTGGCCGTGGAGGGCCGGGCAGTTTCATGCTCTTATACTGGGGTTGCTATGAGTCAGAGCCATCTCAACAGTGCCCAACAACACTAAAATTCCTTGGAAGATAAACTTGGTGACTGCCTTCTGAAAGGTCACAGCCATGAAAGCCCAGGGGAGCAGGCCTCCTCTGCATTTATGGGGTCCATGGGAGTCAGAAATAACCACAAGAAGACCCAGGCCTAACCTTGGGAGTGGAAAGAGGTTACAATCTGCTGCTGATGATATTACTGCTGTCAAGGCAATTCTCACGCACAGCCACCCTGGAGGACGGAGCAGAATTTCCCTACATGGTTTCCAAAGCTGAAATCTTAATTTTAATTGCGATTTTTAATGTGAAAACAGACAGCCACATCTTTCTCTTTCAGAGTGGGTTCAAACTGCAGATTTTTCAGAGCACTTAACCACATAATCGTACACTCAGCCAAGAGGTGAGAGGGCTGCAAAAATACAGCAAAGAGAGAGGATAGAAGGGCAATGGTGATCAAGGAGGGCTTCCTGGAGGAGGGGGTAAAAAAGTGAACCTGGAGGAGGGGGTAAAAAGTGAACCCGTGGGAAGGGATGGAAGAGGGAATAGCCAGTGCAAAGGTCCTCAGGTATGTTGCACTGGGCTGAGATGGAAAGAGCAAGAAAGGCAGGGAGACCAGGGAGAAATGGAAAGAGAAGGTCACATGGAGGGTGTGTGGACTGCACACAGCCTTGTAAACAGGCGCGATGGGGGAGTGATCAGCCTGGCCCCTCAAGGCGTCCAGACAGGGGACCCCAGACACCTGCCAGCTCAGCAGCTGACTTACCACCTTCAGAGCTCCTCCTCTTCTGGGGGACAGATCCAGCCTAGGGGGCAGAGGGGGTGCCACCTGGAAGAGATAGAGGGTGAGGGGTGGGGCGATACTCTCTTCTCACTCCTGGATCCTCTTGTCTGGTGTGCAGATCCTGCTCTCCACTCAGGAGCCAGAACAAATGAGATGACAAAGTCCTACCCCCAGGGGCCACAATCCCCCAAATCCCCAGGCTCCCAGGCAATCAAAAGTCCAGGCCCTGAGGTCCCAAGAATCTTGTCACCAGCCCCTTCCTCTCTCAGGCCCTCAGTCTAGGCCTCCAGCTCCTCACACATCAAACTTTCTCATTGCCTAGGAGTCGCTGATTCCTATCTCACCCTTCAGTAAGTTTTCAGAGGCTGTAAATTGAACAGAAGGACACTGCCCATCTTTCTCTCATGGAGCAGCTGATGGATTCGAACCACCCACCTCCCCGTCCCCTATATCAGGCCCCAGGAGCTCCAGCTCCTGCAGGACCCTGCTTACCTGCCCCATCTCCTCTTCCTCCAGATCACTGCTGTCCTCTGAGTCCTTGCTGGCCATGGACCTGGCCCCCGCAGGCATATCTGGGAATTGGTGGACACTCACTGGCTCTCGGCCCTTGATCTCACGGCGGCAGAAGGGGCACGTCTGGCTGTCTGAGTCCTGGGGGAGAGGGGCAAGGGGAGGGTCAGGGACTCCTCTCCCTCTACTCTGTCCCTCGAGGGTGAAGGAGAACAGACAGGACAGGCAGAAAATGAGAGAGAGAGAGCGAGCGAATGAGAGAAAATGTCTGTGTGTGTGTGAGAAAGAGAGAGACAGAGACAGGATGAGATAGAATAGGAGGGAGAGAACACCTAATGAGGTTGAGGTTAGGAAAGGGACACAGACACACCCTGTGGGGACAGTGGCCATAGATCCTGTTTCCAGGCGCCTCTCTGGGTCAGCCAGGCCTTTGTTCAGCAATTACCTGGCTCCAGCCCCCAACTCCAACCCTTGGGAGGTTCGTGCCACTAGACCCCCTCTCTGAAGGAGGAGGTTCAGGCTCAGAGATGTGCAGACACTGGCCTGGATCCCCCAGCAAAGAAGCCCTCTCCACTGTTCACATAGCTTCAGGAGAGACAGGACAGATAGAGAGCAAGATGCAGACAGAGGCATGGACGGGGCCTGCTCCTGCTCCTGCTCTCTGGGCCTCAGTTTCCTCAACTGTTCAAGGAGGCTGTTGGGTGCGGGCTGGGTGCCTGGGAAGTGCTAGTTGGAAATTTGGTTGAACACACACAACCAGAAGCACAGAGAAAGAAAGGTCTGAAGATCTGCTTCAGAACAGTCACAGCCTGGAAAACCGTGGAGCAGTTCTGCTCTGCACACATGGGGTTGGACAGGAGTTAGAATTCACTGGATATGGACCAGTGACAACAAATGGGGCACCTCCCCTTTTCTACCCCATGATCCTGAGAGACATGAAAGACAGGCTGAGGGCGGGGCATGCAGATGAGGGCGTGATGCGGAGCCAAGGGCGTGGTCTCTGGGATGGGCGTGGTCTGATGGATGGGCGTGGTTGTACGGAAGAGGCGTGGCTTGGCGCAATCATGAGCGTGGCTAAGGCGTGGGCGGGGCTGTGGGCGGGGGCGGACCCACCTGCCAGGCAGCCAGACAGCGGCTGCAGAGCAAGTGGCCACAGGGCTCGATCTTCACGTCCTTGTCGCTCTCAGCGCAGATCTTGCAGAGCTGGAACGTAGAATCCATGGCCCAGTAGAGCTGCAGCTGCTCCTGGTGGACAAGAAGAAGCGGAGGAGAAAGGTGGGTGCCGGGCTCCAAGATGCAACTCTCTCCAAGGAAGCGAGCTTCCGGCCTCTCTGCTCAGCGCAGACCCTGTCCCAGATTCAAGTTCTCATATCCAACTGCCTTCCACATTGATGTCTTAAAAAAATGCGTTGGCAGCTTTCAAAAAACCCCTCTTTATTGCCATCAAGTCAGAAGTGACTAAGAGCTGACCCTCCAGCGAGGTTCCGAGGCTGTAAACGGCATAGGAGGAGATTGCCAATTTTTCTCCACTGGAGCTGTGGGTGGATTCGAACTGCCAGACGTTACCACCTTTGGGTTAGCAGCACAACTCCCTATGAACTAGGCCACCAGCGTCAGGTACAGTAAACAAAAATACGCTGTTGTTTTGTACCTTCGTCGGAACCAACCCATAGCTGACCCTCCGATGGGTTTTCAGAGGCAGTTAATCACACGGGAGAAGATGTCCCATCCTTCACCCGCTGAGCAGCTGGTAGATTCGAACTGCATGCTTTTGGGATTGCACCGCAGCTTCTTACCACTAAGCCACCAGAGCTGCCTTACAATAATAGGATATACCCTGTTAGATTTTCGTTTCAGATCAGCAAGGACTAATACATATTTTTCCATAAGTATGTCCCAAATTGGGAACTCTGGTAGCCTAGTCTGTAGGGAGTCGTGCTGTTAATCCAAAAGTGGTGAACGCCAACAGTTCAAATCCACCAGCAGCTTGGAAGGAGCAGGGTGGGCAATTTCAAGACCGAGTGGACATCAGCTATGAGTCAGTTCTGCCTAGACAGCATTGAGTGTGTTTGCGTTTATGTCCCAAATAAGGTCCCTGGGTGGCACAGGTTGTTTGTGGACCTGCTGCTAATCTGGAGGCTGGTGGTTTGAACTCGCCCTGGTGCTATGGAAGAAATACTTGGCAATCAGCTCCTGCAAAGAATTAAAAAAAAAAAAAGAACAACAAAAAAACCCCAACCCAGTGCCATCAACAAACAAATGGATTGAGAAGCTGTGGTTCATTCACACAATGGAATACTATGCTGAACTGAAAAACAAGGAACTCACGAAATATTATACAAAATGATTTGATGACCCTGGAGACATTATGCTGAGTGAAATATCTCAGTCACAAAAATGCAAATATAGCATAATGCCACTGATATAAAATAGGACTGACATGGGGGCTGGGGGGAAACTAAGAAAAGAGGGGATAAATAACCTACACAGTATTGAAACAGATGACGGAGAGAACTGTATAGAAAGGAATATATGATTAGGTATTATTGGCATGACAAGAGTCCAGAATCAGAGTGGTCTGGAGGGGAGACACTGTATAACAATGAAAAAACTTTTTCCCCCCAAAGAAAAAAGTGATCTGGGGAGGACGGGGGCAGAGATGAAAATGTGCAACAATGAACGACTGGAAACCCAAGTTCTTTATAAACTTTCATTAAAATCTCAATTTAAAAAAACCAAACCAACCCAGAAAACCACTACTCACAAGCATCACATTGATTCCAACACCTTACAACTCTCTGTTGGGATTCTGAGGCTGTAAATCTTTACAACAGCTGACGGCTTCAGTTTACTCCCTCAGAGCCGCTGATAGATTTGAACTGCCAACCTTCTGGTCAGCAACTCAACACATAATACATTTTGCCACCTTGACACCTTTTCTAAACAATGCAACCAAGAAAGCCCTATGGAGCAGGTCTCCTCTTTGACCAGTGGCAACAGGTTTGCTTTCTCATTGGTTTCTGTCCTGACTACTGCATGGTACAGCAAGCTCTGGTGCCCTCACGGTAAGGAGTGGCCCTGCCAACCCAAAGGCAAGTGGTTCAAATCCACCAGCAGCCTGGAGGAGAAAGACGGGAAATCTCCTTCCAATCTCCTTCCGTGTGACTGACTTACTGGCCCTGAAAAGCCACTAGAGGAGTCAGCTCTGAGTCAGCTCTAATTCGATGGCACGCAACAGCAACACTGCTTGGTACGTGCTGTTAATCAGTGGTATAGAAGGTGTGCGTGAGTATTTACAAGTGCGTCAATAATGTGCTCGAGTCAGCTGTGACTCATGACGTCCCGTGTGCACAGGGTGGAAGTGCTTTGGCACCGTTTGTATGGGGGGTGGCTGTGAGATGTGGTTCACGCGATGGCACCTCACAGCACTGCATTTCTAGACGTGTGCCCAGAGCCCTGGCGGTGCAGTGGTTAAGCATTTGGCCACTAAGCAGATGGTCAGTGGTTTGAGTCCACCGGCCGTTCCGAAGGGAAATGATGAGGCCGTCTGGTCCTCTAACATTTACAGTCTGGAAAACCCAATGGAGACTCACTGAGAGTCGGAACTGAGTGGACAGCAGTGGGCTGCGTTTGTTTTGGGGGAAAATGCCAGCAGAGGCCCCTTGTCCCCGAGAAAGAGGCAGGAGGAGCAGGAAGAGGCAGGAGGGCTTCTTTCTAGAAGAAGAGCTGAGGGTCAGAGAGGTCACAGAGCCGCCTAACCTGCACTGGAGGCCTTGGGAGCCCAGGCCTGAGTGGGGGTGGGGGTTTGTGAGAGTGGAGGGTGGGTGGGTTGGGGCCCAGCGGCCTCACCTCAGACACGTGGATGTGCTGGTGGGGTTCCATCTGGCACAGCTCTGTCAGGTCTGGGTTGTGCTTCTTCCCGTCTGGGTAGAGGTAGCTGCAGAGGAGAGATGGGTGAGGGGTGCTGAGGGCCAGACGGACAGCCACCGGGGGTCCTGTATCTCCCTGGAATCAGATCTGCCCTAAACTTGTTACTGGCCTGGGAATGGCTTCCCTCCTCTGTCCTCAGAAAGGGCCTCATCCTCTCACGTGACCACCCCCAGGACACAGGCCTGTCTCCTCAGAGCCTCTGAGCAGGGCCTCATCTCTTCACCCTCACACCCCTTCCCCAGGGCATGGAGTGTTCCCCTCAGGTATGCACGCAGGATAGGACCTAGTCACGTCAGACCCCATGTGGGACCATGTTTCCTCAGACCCTGGGGTCCCCTCGGCCCTGAGACCACAGGACACAGTCTTGTCTCCTCGGATCTCATAGTAGTGGGGGACCTCATGCCCCTCAGACCCCAGGGCAGGGCTGGGCTCTGAGAGACCAGAATGAAGCAGGAGAGGAAACATCTCAGGTCACTGCTCCAGGAGCTGCCCCTTCAAAGATCCTGGGGTTCAAAGCAGATGTCCCTGTGGGTCACCCGGTGTGGGAGTGATCAATCTCTGCTTCTCAGCCATAGGCGCTGATGGGCCCTCTGAGAGTGTGCCTCTTCAGACTCCCCCCCCCCCCCACACACACGATTTACAGACACGCACCCAGGGCCCCCTGTGGGAGAGGTGCTGGGCCAAGGCAGCCGAGAAGATTCCAGACCCTCAGGGCCTCCCATCTGAGCTAGAACCTTTTCCTCAGACCAACAGAGGGGCCTTGAGGGCTCAGAGGTCAGGGTTCTAAAGTGGTTCTCCCACAAACACATCTTGTGACTGGGGCCTCTAATTCACCTTCTGTGAAATGGATGGTTACAGAACGAACACTGGTGGCATGAAGAGTTAAGAACTCAGATACTAACGGAAAGGTTGGGGGTTCTGACTCACCCCACAGCAGCAAGGGAGAAAGGCCTGTAATCTGCTTCTGTATGACTTATTGTTTACCGTGAATGGGAACCAGTTGACCATCCAGCAGGTTTTCAGAGGCAGTAAGTTAACTGTTTGAATGGGACCGCTGGTGGCCTAGCGGTAAGAAGCTGCACTGCAATCCTGAAGGCACGCTGTTCGTATCCACCTGCAGGAGAAAGATGGGCACCCTCTTCCTGTGTGATTTACCCGCTGGAGGGTGAGCTATGGGTCTGTTCTGACTTGCCAGTTCACAACAAACAACAAAACTGTGTGGAAGTAGATTGTCCACCTTTGTCCCTCGGAGCAAGCTGGTGGATTCAAACCTCGTGCCTTTGGGTTGGCAGCCCAACTCCTTGCCACTAAGCCACCAAGAAAACCTTGTGTTCTGTTCCACGGGGTCGCTATCAGTTGACATCAAGGGCACTCAACAACAGGGCAAAGGGCGGTGTCGCGGTTAGCGGGGTGCTGTGGGGCGGGCTCCCGTTCACAGCGAGCCTGTGGACAGTGGGAGGGAACCTGCCCCCATCCTGCCCGCTCCCACAGTCCCCACCACGCTGAGGCCCACTGCAGTCACTGTACCAGTCCGTCTCATTAAGGGTCCTCCTCTCTCTCGCTGGTCCCCCACCTTTCCCAGCATGATGTCTTTTTCCAAGGGCTGGCGCCCAGGAACAACATGTTCAAAGTTCGTGAGATGAAGTTTCACCGTCCTCGCCTCCAAGCAGAGCTCTGGGTCCACTTCCTCCAGGATGGGTTTGTCCCTCTGGCAGCCCATGGGGTATATGTACTTCCTCATTCACTGTGCAGCTTTCCCAGCGTATGAAGCAGTATGGAAGCCACCCCACTGCTCTGGAGGAGAAAGCCGCGGTTGTCAGCTTTGTTAAAAAGATAGTAGCGTGACATCAACTCCATAGCGACCCCACAGGACAGAGCAGAACTGTCCCTGACCGTCTCCCGGGCTGTAAATCTTTATGCAAGCGGAGAGCTTCATCTTTCTCCCTTGGAGTGGATGCTGGGTTCAAACCGCTGACCTTCTCCTTAGCAGTCATTGTTCTTAGGTGCCATCCAATTAGTTCCCACTCACAGTGATCGTACGTAGGACAAAACCACAACATCGCCTGGTCCTTGGCCACCCTCACAATCTCTTCTCCACTCAAGCCCACTGACGCAGTCCATTTCCTTGAGGGATCGTTAGCAGCAAGGCTCCATAAATAGACTGATTGTTTTGTTTATATATCATTGAGTCGGAAGCAACCCACAGCTGGTCCATTAGCGGGGTTTTCAGAGGCAGGAAGGAAGTCACAGGGCCATCTTTCTCCCATGAAGCAGTCGGTGGATTTGAACCGTGTACCTTTGAGTTGGAAGCCCAACTCCTTACCACTAAGCTACCAGAGCTCCCATAAGAGATTGTGGCTTTGGAAATCCTATGAGGCCTGTGTACTGTGTATGACAGGGGTTCTGAGAGTCAGAATCGACTTGATGGCAGTGGGTTTGGTTCTGGGTTTTGATAACCTGACCAGCGCACAATGTCTGCTCAAAACAGCTATGATCGAATGGGAACCCAAGAGCTGCCTTACTCTGTGGTGGAAAGAGCCCTTTCCCCCTCTCTTCAGGCCTCGGTTTTCCCATCTGTAAAATGATACTGTGTTGGAAATCCAAAGTTTCTGTAAATTTTTACTGAAATTAATAACAAATTTAAGTTAAAAAGAATGATACTGTGTGTGTGTGCATGTATGTGTAGATAGGGACAATGGAGTTGGAACAGATAATTGGGGTTCACGCTGCCTTTAACTCGGGACCTTCTCCTTCAACAATTTTTTCCCCTTCTTTTTTTTTAATTTTTATTTCATTATTTTTGTGTAAGTATACCGTCAAATCAGATCTGACTGGTACAGGAGGAGATTGTCCCTCCTTCCCCGGCAGAGCATCTGGTGGATTCGAACCGTGCGCCTCTGGGATTGTAGTTGCAGCTCCTTACCACTAGGCCACCAGAGCTCCCCTTTTTTCCCCTTCTTCAGGGTTTTGAGTGAAATTTTGCAAAGCAGCCTGGTTTTCCATTCAATCATTCACTCACATTTTCCTTACATGAACTCTGACCTGGAACTCGGGACAGAGCAGTGGTCCAAGGGCCGGGACTCGGAGTGTGTCTGCCTGGCTCAGATGGCAGCTCGACAGTTCAGCAGCTGTGTAACCAGGGACAAGCGACTTGCTTCTCTGTGCCTCAGTTTCCTCAGCTGCCAGATGAGGATATAATAGAGGTGTGCGTGTCTGTGTGTGTGTGTGTACGTGTGTACACAGATGTTGATAACAGACCAGACTCTGGTTAAAGTTCCCGGGTGGGGCTCTGAAAGCTTTTTTCCTCCCTCCTTCCTTAAGGCAGCTGACATTCTGCACTGGAATGCACCACCCGGCTAGTTCTCCCAAGGGACACTGGTGGCTCAGTGGTAGAATTCTTGCCTTCCATGTGGGAGACCTGGGTTCGATTCCCACATGTGCAGCCACTACCCATCCGTCAGCAGAGGATTTTGTGCTGAACACATTTCAGTGACAAGACTTCAGATGCACGAGGAGGAGAGACCTGGCAGGCTACTGCTGAAAAATCGGTCAGTTCAAACTCCTTTGCCATGAGACCAGAAAAACTGGATGGTGCCCAGCTACCATTATTGTATGTTTTTATCAAAGATGCTATAGAAAACGTGGAACACAATTCCAAAGTGGATGGAATCTTGACTTTTCTGGGGGAAACCAGAAACTCCAAAACTCTTGCCTTGGCATGCTCTTTAATTAAAATAATGTTTCCTCCAGTCCTTTCAAAATCAAGCAATAGTTAGGTTTAACTAGTAAGAAAATGTCTGTCCTGAACGTTATTCTCTTTAAAAGCTATTTGTATGGTATTGGCCTGCTAGAGCCAATGACAGGGCTGGGGAACTTCCAGGACTATGACTCTTTTACCCTTTGAGCCTGGAACTGAACTTGCCCCTGAACTTGCCCTTGTGACTCAACTTTCAGTCAGGCAGTAGTGAGGCTTATAAGGTCATCAGTAGCATCAGGGAAGGACTCAGTCCTTCGAACATGCAATCATACTGGATCAAATGGGCAGCATTTGTCCAGGGAGGAAGCTCAAATGGCAATAAGAATGAGGAGAGAAGGATGAGTGGAAAGGAGAATCACAGGGTGGGAGTGGGAAGTGTGTGGTTCCATTGTGGGGATGGTAATCGAAAGTCACAAAGCAAAACGTTTGCGAATGATTGAATGGAAAACCAATCTGCTTGGTAAACTTTCACTCAAATCACAGTGAAAGTTTGGTTTTTTTTACTTTACAAAAGAACTGTCTATATGGGATCAAATTGACAACAGCAACGTGAAAGGTTAGACGGGAACTTTAGGAGACCGCTTGTGTCAAGAGGGAGGGTGGAGAAGGGTGAATGTTGTCATGGAATTGTACCTGTGGAAATTACGGGCGTGTGTTCTGCTGCATCTTTTCTCAACAACACCACAGAACACAATTCTTCTGAAAAACTATGGATCACGTGGGTCCACTCCATAACGAACCGTAAACATGGGATGAGGCTAGGCAATGTTTTGTTCCAACCTGTGAGCCCTTAACAGCCTAGATTCTAGAACCCTATATGAAGATCTAAACCCAAAAACTCTGGTGGCCTAGTGGCAAGAAGCTGCACTGCAATCCCAGAAGCTGCAATGCAATCCTAGAGGCATGAGGTTCGAATCCACCGGATGCTCTGCTGGAGAAGGCGGGACAATCTCCGCTTGTGCCATTCAGATCTGATTTGATGGTACACGCACACAAAATAGTAAAATAAAAAAATTTTAAAAACCAACATGCTGAATGCAGTACCAAGAAATGAAGCCACGGGATTGTGCCCACCACGGCCACATGCCTCTGAGAGCTGGGCTGAGCCCACAGGGCAGCTTCATGAAGCTTCATGAAACCTAGACAAAGGTGCCACTTCCTCAAGACCCTGGACTGCCACCTGCCGGGACACTGTGGCATTACAAGTGTATGCAGTCACTATGTGAAGGTGTGAACCTCTTCAGAATTTCGAGCAGTGTCTAACACTCACAGCCTTCCTCAGTGGGTTCCGCTGGCCCCTTCCCCTTGCAGGGATGAGAACTCACACGCCTTTTTTCTGTCCTTCCAGGAGCACCTGGAACAGGGGTTTGTTGGGAGGGATGGTCTGCAGGATGCTGCCGTCTGAGCTCACGTATCCGATGGCCCACTGTCCCACACGAGTGCAGCTAGGGCGGAAAATGTAGCTGGAAGAGAAGGTAGGTGTGATGGGGTGAGGCAGTGGTCACCCCTGTCCCTTCAGGGACCTCCCAGCCCTCCCACCCAGCTGGAGATCCAACTCTTCCTTTTCTATCACCATCTTGGGTTTGGAAGAAGATGAGCAGTTTCCTCCCATAAAAATGTATAACCACAGGAAGTCAATGGAGAATCGCTGAGTCAGAATCAACACATCAGTAGTGGGATTTCCAATAACAGCACCCACGTTTCCACAGGGGTATCTCCCTCTCTGTTACTGGGAGCTGATCCCGGCATGGCCACCTTGATATGAATTTGCCCTGAGAATTCTGCTGGGAGTGTCAGGAGTAAGGTTGCTACAAGAGAGAGTAGGGTGCACAACTGGGCCTTCCAGAAGCCCTTGTTGCTTCCTGGAGGAGAGACTCTAGGAGTGAACTCAAGGGAAAACAAAGATGGAAAGTGAAGGGGAACTGATTCTTAGCACCTGGATCCAGCTATGCCTGAAACCCAGACACATAATTTTGATTATGGAAATTTGTTACTTTCCCCCCTCCTGATACCAGTTTCTACATAACTGTAAGAGTGCTAATGTATTTACCTGCCTGTAGATCTCTCTGTCCTGCGCGAAACTTCTGAACCTGATTACCTATTTCCTTCACCTCTTGGTGCTCCACACACTGCATCCTCTCAATTCTTAACCCTTAGGGGACCCAACAGTTTAAGACTCTCTGTTTGAAACACTCAGGTGTCTGGTTTCAATTTCCTGCCACAGCAGGTAGGTGTCAGGTCAAAAATACTGAACAGATGGTGTGGCTTGGGCTGCACCTATAAGTGTCATCTGAAATAAATGTGACCTCAGGGACACTCCAGTTGCTGGAGTGTGGGAGGGAAGGGCGTGGGTGTTACAGGAGCACTCAGCGTTTTGCCTCCAAATCCTCGATCCGCTGGGGTCCTGGAGACTCAGCCTTCCTCCTTCTCCCCGAGGATGTCTGGGCTCTCAGCACCCACCACCTCGGGACTCTGACCCCTGAACCCTGCGGCCCCACCCCCAGGGCCAGGACCTTGTACCTGCCAGGCTTGTCTCTGCAGGCTTGCAAGCGCTCTCGGACCTCGTCATATGTAAGGAAGGCCATGTAGCCGGGATGGTTGACAGCCAGCAGCTCCCAGTTCTTGAGGAGGGTGGGCCATGGCTGTGGTGGGGCAGGGAGTGTGGTCAGGGAAGTAGTCCATACCACAGGGCCACCAGACCCCTGACTCCAGCCAGCCTGTTCCCCTCCCAGGAAAGGCTCAGGGGGTTCCTTCTATTGAGACTCCAGCCTAGTTTCTCTAGGAGCCCCAGCTTCCAGACTCAAGAGTCTAGCCTTCAGCTCCCTCCTCTCTCAGACTCAGGAGTCCGGGTCCCCAGTCTCCTCCCTCAGACCCTGAGATTCAAACCACCAGACCCCTCCTCCTTCAGATCCAGGAGTTCAGGCCCCAAGCCTCCTCCCTCAGGCCCTGAAATTCAAGCCACCAGACCCCTCCTCCCTGGGAACCAGGAGTCTAGACCCGCAGTCCTGTCCTCCCCCAGACCAAGGAGTCTGGCCTTGACCTGCTCTGACCTGGAAAAGCCTGGTGAAGATGTCAAACTCGAAGATGGACACGTGGCTGCTGCATGTGAGGTCGATGGTGGAGCGCAAGGCCATGGCGGTGGAGCCTGACTCCAGGGGGTGGCAGGTGCGCAAGAGGGACTCGAACTCGGTCCAGGGCAGCACGCATCTGGAGAGAGGACGGAGATGAGGTTTCTCGGGGTCTACAACAAGATTTGGAAGGAGTGGACTGGGGCCTGGAATCCTAGATCTGAGACAGGAGGGTCCTGGGGTCCTGGAACCCTGGGTCCGAGGGAGGAGGAGGATGGGGGCTTCAGGGTCTGAGGGAGGAGAGGGTTGGGGGCCTGGACTCCCAAGTCTGAAGGAGGAGGGACCTGAGTGCCTGGAACCCTGTGTCAGCGATGGGGGCTCCAGGGGCGGAAGGCTCCCTTACCGCTGGCCACAGCACTTCCTCCAGAAGGTGTGGGCCTGCGCCTTGGTGAGCTGATACAGATGTCCACAGTACTGTCCTCCAGGGAAGAGCGCGCTGAGCTCCTGGTGCATGTGGCTGAAGATGAGGGCCAGCTTGGCCAGCTGCCGCCTGCAGAGAAGCACTCTAATGGCCTGGGCGGAACTTTGGGGTTCCCACCAACTTCCCACAATCCTTGTGGTGTACCCCACAAGGATTCTCTAACAGTCATCTCAACTCATTGTAATGCAGTTGGACTCCTAGCTGGCCCTCCAGCAGGTTTTCAGAGGCTGTAAATCACTGAGACGGCTCATTTTTCTCCTGAGGAGCACCTGCTGGATTTGAACCACCTGAAAGTGTCTGCTTTGGGTTAGCAGCACAACTCTCTACCCAGTAGGCCACCAGAGCATCTCTGAATAAAAGTCTATTCCCAACAGGCTGTTCCAGTCCTGCCTGCCCCCTTCCTTCCACGTGTAGGTTCAGAATCAAGGATGCACAATAACAACAACAACTCTGAAAAAAGCTGCCCAACAGCCAAGTGGCCTTTGTAGGTCTCAGAGCCAGCCCCTGGCTCACCGTTGACCCCTACTGTTACAGAGTAAAACTGCTCCATATGGTATTCTTGGCTGTAGTTTGCTGGGAAGCCAGAGCACCAGGTCTTTCTTCCGCACCACCTATTATTTTTGTGACACCTAGGACCCTGTCACTCCGTAGCCCCTTCCTCAGAGTTCAGTGGCTTCTCAGCGTGGACAGACAAACGCTACGTCCTGAGCTAGTTGTTCTTCAAGAACTGGAGACCACAACCTGAGAAGGGACAGCTGGTGCCTATGTTCTCCAAAAGGGGCAAGTCCTGGGGTCTCTGGTCCTTGAGGGTCCTAGAGAGGCAGTTTAGAAATCTAATTCCCCCAAAGAGAAAGGTAAGGATGGGGCCAGGGATGATGCCTGTTAGTCACTCCAGGGGTGTGAATCTTCCTGTATTCCCAGAACCTGGGGTCTGAGGCCCCTGAGGGAGTGGGGCAGAGGCGGCTGGGTGATCAGGAGAGAGGGGCAGTGGGAAGCAGAGGGTCTGGATTCCCAAGGAAGGAAAATGCTGGGCGACGCCATTTGGTTCTCAGGCTTTTTCTGGGAGGAGGGGCTGTGGGTCCACAGCCGCTGGGTCTGAGGGAGAAAGCTGGGGTTTGGACTGTCAAATCTAAGGGAGGAGGCAGCTAGCTGGGAGACCCTCTGCACTCTTGTGTTTGGGGGAGGGGGTTTCTGGAAGCCGTGAGGGAGGATAGAAGACTTCTGGAAGTGTCTGAGGGATGATGGGGCTGAGTTTGAATTCCGGGGGGGGGGGAGGTGGCAGCTGGGAAGCCTTCTTCCATTCTTGGTTCTGAAGGAGAAGGGGGCTAGGGGTTCCCCACTCCTGGGCTCGAGGGAGCAGGGGGTGGAGGTTTCCACTCCTTGGCCTGAAGTAGGAGGGATGGCAGGCCCTCCTTCCATTCTTGGGTCTGGGGGAGGAGGGGTGTAGTAGTTGTGCCCCTATTCCAGGGTCTGAGGGAGCAGGGCGCTGAGGCTGTGGTCCAGGCCTCTTTCCGGATCCCACCTTCGGCCCTGAGCCGCTCACCTGAGTCTGGAGCCCTCCCGGAAGAGCTCGTCGTTGGCTCCAGTTCGGCCCCGGGAAGGCAGCAGTGTGGCCACCTGCCTGCCCTTGGCTTCCAGGTTTGCAAGGTAGACGGCCAGGAAGTCCCAGGCGCCCCCGGGACCCTCGGGGCCCCCGCCGCCCGGCACCCTTCGGGCCAGGGCCACCTTGCGCAACAGCTCGGCTGTACGGGGCAGCAGGTCGCGCAGAGAGGGGGGACTCGAGGCGAGCCGGGGGTCCCCGCACTGCGCCTCCAGGCGCTCCAGCAGCTTCATGGCCCGGCCGAACGCGCGGACCTCCCCCGACTGTCGCCCCCGAGGGGCCGCCGCCGCAGCCATGGGTCCCTGGGCGCCCAGAGAGGACCGGCGGGGCGGGAAGGGCGCGGCCCAGGTTGGGGCGGGACGGGGCGGGCCCCGGAGAACCGGAGCGAGGGCTCTGGGACCTGAGTCTCCCAAGGGGGCGGAGGCAGGGCTCTGACACCCGGGACCCCTAGAGGTGCCACGTGGAAGTCTGATTCCCAAAAGAGTAGAGAAGGGTCCCTGGTGGCGACAGGTGGGAGCTCCTCAGGGGCTCAGAATGACAGGCAGGGTGCGGAGGCCCTTTTGGGGAGAAGCAAAGGGCTGACGCCACGGTGATGGTGGTGGTGGGAGACAAGGCTGGGACGCTTGGGATCTCTTTTGGCAACCCTTCGCGGAGGTGGAGCTGGCACTGATAGCCTCTTGGTCGCTGCTAGGATTAAAGGTCACAGAGCTGGAGGCTCTAGGCGGAAAGTTCAGTGAAGGTGCCTATAAGAAGGTACAGCGTGGTCAGATCCCTGCGTCCCTAAGGCGCACGAGGGAGGGGCAGGAATTTGGAGACGAGAATCTTGGGTCTGCAATAAATCACTCTGGCAGTGAAACACTCTGCAAAGGAGGCGGACTCCCGGGCGCAGAAGGCGAGAGGCTGAAGGCCTGTTCAGGAATGCGGGGGCCTGGGCTGGACGTGTGCGTGCAGGGCTGGAGCAGGCGGGGCCTCCCGACCGGCCCAACCTGTAGCAGCATCTGTGCAGCCTGGACTGCGCTCTGGGCCGCCGCCAGGGGGCGCAGTGGTTCGGGACACCCGGAGCTGGCAGACCACGCCCCCGAACAGGGCCACGCCCCGTGAGCCCAAGCCACGCCCCCACGAGGCCTCGCCAAGCTTTGAGCAACGCAAACTTTAATACACTCAAAGTTAAAGAATGTCCCCGTGGCCCAGCCTCAAGGAAGTTGTTCACTTTAAAAGTCGCACATCTCTGGTGGTTTAGACTCTCTAGCATCTCAGTGGCAGAATGATGGACCTTCACCCTTTAGCACTTAAGGTCTCTGACAGCTAATGAGGTCACAAAGGTAACGTTTCTCAGGCAGTTCGAATCCACCAGTGGCAGAGAGAGAGGGAGAGGGAGAGGGAGAGAGGAAGAGAGGGAGAGAGGGGGAGAGAGGGAGAGAGAGAAAGAGATATGCTCAATCTCCTCCCAAGCAATTTATAGCCTCCAAAACCCTGCTGGAAGATCAGCTATGAGTCAGTCCCAGATCTACCACAATGAGAATGAGCACATGACAGAATATTTTTTACAGTTAACTAGTATCTATTCATATAGTTCTGATGGCCTAGTGGTAGGTAGGATGTTGCTCTGCAATCTCAAAGGTTCAACTCCACCAGCTGCTCTGTGGGAGAAAGATGGGCAGTCTCCTCCCTTGAGATTTACTGCCTCTGAAAACCCGCTGGAGGGTCAGCTGTGGGTTAGTTCCAGCTCCCTGGCACACAACAACAACAACAGATGTAGTCTCTCAGCCAGACCCTTTGTGTCAGACTTTACAGACATTATTTTTTCCTCTGAATCAACAAAATGCTTTGAGATAGGATTCGACAGAACGAGAGCTGTGGGGTAGGTCTTCCGCAGCGCCCCTTGCCTCCCCTTAGCCTCTCCTCTCCTCTAAAACAATTTGAAAACCCCTCTACGTTATCATGGATTCCCACTCATGGTGACCCCAAGTGTGTTAGGGTAGAATCAGCTTCATGGGCTTCCAAGGGATGTAATTTTAGCCCAAGAGGACCAGGTTAAGCCCTCAACTTCTGACTAAAAGATGGGCTTTTGGAACTCATCAGCTGCTCCACAGGAAAGGAGGTGGCAATCAGTCTGCCTGGGTAAAGATGGAAAACCAAAAAGGTGGGTGGTTCTACTCTTGTCCTATGGTTTAGAATCTCCCAATAACACACAACCTCCCAGAAGAGGAGCCTTGATGATGCATGTGGTAAAGCACTGGATTACCAGTGGTTCAAACCCATCCAGAAGCATCTTGGAAGAAAATCCTGGCAATTTGCTTCCAGAAGGTTTGCAAGTGGACTCTGCATGCTAGGGACAACAACAACAACAATGATTTTGCCTTTCTCCTGCTGCGTGGATTTCAACTGGGTGCTGGCCCAGAAAACCCCCTCCATCTCTTAGATCCCGAGAATCCCAGATTTTTGTGGAATCCTTGACAGACAGACTGACATTAAATTCCAGCTGCCTGCGTTCCTGCTTTTCCTCAGCCCCACTTTCGTTCCCCTGAAGATAGGACAAAACGCCATCATCCTGGCAATAATTGCAATTTCTGTCGATGCCAAAAGTTGGTGAGCAGCTGGTAGGAGTGAAACTGGCCAAACGACTTTTCGGAGGAACTGGGCAGCTTCCATGAATCTCCGGGAGGACGAGTCCGTTGCCAGAGCCCTATAACCACTGAGCAGAATGAACGCAATGCTGTTCGATGGGACGTGATAGCTGAGTCTCTGTCGGATTTCCAAGGCACCGGAGAAGATTGCCCACCCTTCTCCCCTGGAGCCGTTGGTGGATTTGAATGGCCAGAGAGATGCAGTTGCTGAGTTAGCAGCCCCGTTCCCAGTGGGTCACGCCATCAGAGCTCCCTCTGAGTATGATCGTGAAGGGTTAATATATTGGGCAAAAGGTAATTTTTTCATTTCCAGCTTTGCTGCTTTCTAAACTGAAGCACTTGTTAAGAGCACTTTGTGTTCTGCTTGCTTCAATGATTTATTGTTAAAAGTTAACTTTGCTCTGAATCTTTACTGGCTTGCCTTAAGACAGAGTGGTGAGGATCCCTTTGTCACACACACAAGGGAAAGGGCCATCCTTCGGGGGGGACCATGAGGAGTGGCCAGTATGACTAGGAGGTGACCATCACACCATCAGAGACCACCTTGGGGAGACAAAGAGCCAATCTGCATCCTTCCCTTTGAAAAACCTCTCCATGGCTTCCCGTGTGGGGCGGCGGCGGGGGAGAGACACTTTTCAGAAGCTCACACGTCTCCTGTAACTCGTTCATGGCTGTTCAGTTAGCTCCTAGAACCGCCCCATACCTGATGCTCCAGTCTGTCCTCCGAGGCTGTAAATCACACAGGGGGTGATGGCTCAGTCTTCTCTGGTCAAGCAGCTCATAGGTCCAAACCAGCAGAGAGGCGTGGCTTGTGGGGTAGAGCTCCCCCATCTCTATCACTCATGCTGCCCAGTCAGACCGTCTCATAGCTGATCCTCCTGTTACAGAACACAGGGGGTTCTTTCCGTAGTCAATCGCCAATAAGACAAATGGATTGCAATATCCATAAATGCACTTTATTACACAGATCTGGGAGACAGTGAGTCACCTCCAAGACTGTCTCCCCATCTGGGAGTGGTCATGGGCTTTTATAGGATGGTGAGACATCAACTTACTTAACAACAGATTTTTGTTAGTAAAATTAAATAATTTCTGTATCTGAAAGAAAATCATTCATACTCAGATACTCCCTTTCCAGGCAAACAGGCAGATTAAGTTACAATTTACATATGATTGGGAAAAACAGCTTCAAAGAGGTAACAGCTAGTCTAGGAGATGCATCTCCTCTTCTGATTAACAGACAGATCACAGAAAGGACACTAAGAACTCCAAGGTCAAGCAACCAGTCCCGCAGGCTGGAGAAAACTATAGTTTTATAATTGATATCTATATAGAGAATTCTGAACTCATGAATATGCCCCTGGAGAGGAAGGTGCGCCTGATACAGGCCATGGTCTATTGCAATCACTTGTTATGCATCAGAGAGTTGGACAATGACTAGGGAGGACAGAAGGAGAATTGATGCCTTTGAGCTGTGGTGCTGGAGAAGAGTACTGAATGTACCATGGACTGCCAAGAAAACAGATTTATCCTAGAAAGGGTTAAACCAAGCTACTCCTTGGAGGCAAGGATTCTGGGGCTTCATCTGACATACTTTGGGCATGTTGCAAGGAGGGACAGGTCCTTGGAGAGGGACATCATGCTTGGGAGGGGGGAGGGACAGCGTAAGAGGGGAAGACCCTCTATGAGGTGGATTGATTCAGTGACTGGGGTAATCGGGATGGGTGTGTCAGAGGCAGTGCGATTGGCACAGGATAGAGCAGGGTTTAGGGTTGTTGTACATAGGGTCGCTATGAGTCGCAAACGACTTGACGGCACATAACAACAACAACAACAACATCATTCTCCCCTCTTTTTATATGTCTTATAGCTATAAGACAAACATACCACCCCATCATTCCTGCTGGCTTTGGGGAGCTGTAGAGCACATGGAAGAAACTACCTGTCTTTCTTCTGGGGGTTATTTATTGGTGGATTGCAAACAGTCACCTTTGGGGTGACAGTACAACCTTCAAGGTGCAAAGCCACCAGTTCTCCCCATCTCCTGTATGATTGTAGTTGTTGGGGGTCATTGAGTCAACTGTGAATCATAGCAATGCCACAAACAACAGACATGTCCTGCAATCTCGAAGATGCTCGCTCCCAGTTACAGGCACTGCGTCAATCCACCTTGTTGAGGGTGTTCTGACCTTTCCCAGCATGATGTCTTTTACAAAGGACTGGCCCCGCCTCCACCTGATAACATACTCAATGTCTACGAGACCAAGTTGTACCATCCTCGCCTCTAAGAAGCACCCAGGCTGCACTTCCTTCAAGATCACCTTGTCTCTTCTTTTGGTTCAAGGGACCCTCAGGCCTTCCTTAATACCAGGGAGCTCTAGTGGCCTAGTGGCAAGAAGCTAGGCTGCAATTCCAAAGGCATGCAGTTAAAATCTACCAGCTGCTCTGCAGGAGGCAGAGGGGCGATTTCTTCCTGTGTAATTTATTGCCTCTGAAAACTCACTGGAGGCTCAGCTATGAGTCGGTTCTGATTCAACAACACACAGCAATAACAACGACATCATCAGTTCCACAATTCAAACATGTTGAATATTCCGTCATCCTTATTCATTGCCCAGCTTTCAGATGCATAGAAAGCAATTCTAATGACCATGGCTTGGATCAGGCACACCTTAGTCTTCAAAGTGATATCATTGCTTTTTCGACACTTTGGAGAGGTACTAAAGGTTGATTGTTCAAGCCCATTTGATATAGGTTGAATTGTGTCCTCCAAAATATGTTTTAAATCCCAACCCCATGTTATTGTGTACCATTGAGTCATAGCTGACCCTCCAGTGGGCTTTCAGAGGCAGTCAATTGCACGAGAGGAGTCCGCCCATCTTTCTGCCACAGAGCAGCTGGTAGATTTGAACCAGCTGCCTTTGGGTCGGCAGTGCAGCTTCTTATCGCTGAGCCTCCAGAGCTCCCTCCCAACTCCACAGAAATCATATGAAGAACACTGTGGTGTAGTACATAGTACATTGGGGAGCTAACCAAAAGGTCAATTGTTCGAATACACCAAGGGGATCAGAAGCAGAAAGATGGGCTTTCTCTTCTTGAGAAGACTTGCTGCTTTAAGATGCCAACATACTTTGTAAGAAGATGGCGCCGAAAGTGAAGAAGGAAGCCCCTGCCCCTCCCAAAACTGAAGCCAAAGCAATTGCTTTAAAGGCCAAGAAGGTGTCCTGAAGGGCAGCCACACACACACACACACACACACACACAGACACACACAAGAAGATCCGCACGTCACCCACCTTCTGGTGGCCTAAGACGCTGAGACTCCGAAGGCAGCGCAGACACCCCCGGAAGAGCACCCCCAGGAGAAACAAGCTTGATCACTCTGCCATCATCAAATTTCCCCTGAATTTCAGCCATGAAGAAGATAGATGATAACAACACTTGTGTTCATTGTGGATGTCAAGGCCAACAAGCACCAAATCAAACAAGCTGTAAAGAATCTCTGTGACATTGATGTGGCCAAGGTCAACACTTTGATCGGGCCTAATGGAGAGAAGAAGGCCTGTGTTTGACTTGCTCCTGACTATGATGCTTGGGATGTTACGCTAACAAAATTGGGATCATCTAAACTGAGTCCAGCGGGCTAATTCTAAATACAGATTACTCTCACACACACACACACACACAAAAGATGCCAACCTAGACTCCTTCTCATTGCAACCCTGTGTAGGACAGAGTGGAACCCTGCAGGATCCCACACCATCCTCACATTCTCCGCGTGTAAAGCTGGTGGCCATGACCGCTGAGTCCCTCCTGCTTCTAGAGAGTCTTCCTCTCTTCCACTGACCCTCTATTTTCCCCAGCGTGCTGTCTTTTTCCAGGCACTGGCCCTTCCTAACAACACGTCTCAAGTATGTGAGACACGGGGATCTTTGTGAGTCTGAACCTGAAACAAATGTTTTACAAAACAATCCTCATCTGTGTAGCGCACTCCCACCTTTTTATTTCTCTTCTTTACAAGGCGGGGGTGGTAGTGATGTGACTAATTGTTTTTGGTGGGTGAAAGTTGTGGTTACAACACTCTTAATACCTTTTATTCTCTTTCATTCTGTTTTCCATTGAAGGAAAATCTTGTTTACAATTCACTACATTGATTTCCTCACCCACTTAATGGCTCTTGTTCGGCAGTCTGAAACTCATTGAACTAAGAAACACTCCAAGAGCTGAGTTCAGGGATATTAACTGCAGCACTGTCAGAAATGCCGGCGCTCTGATGGCACTGTGGTTACAGCATTCGGATGCTAATCAAAAGGTCAGCAGTTCTAATCCACTAGCTGCGGTGGAATAGAGGCCACAGGGAGTTGTGCTGCTAAACCATCCAAACATTTGCGCTTCTCTGGTGGTTTTAGTACATCAGCTCTGGTAGCCTAGTGGCAAGAAACTGCGCTGCAATGCTGAAGGCACGTGGTTCGTGGCCACCAGCTGCTCTGAGGGAGAAGGATGGGCAATCTCCTCCAGTGCGATTTACAGCCTCTGAAAACCTGCTGGTGGATCAACTATGAGACTCTTCAGCAATGAGTTGGGTTATTCAAGTGCTCCACTGGAGAAAGTCTGCTTCTGTAGAAAGATTGACGGTTGCCCTTTGCCACCTGCCCTGCCCTGCGCCCCTGCAGCCACAGCCATAGCCATGAAGGCCGAACTGCACAGGTTCAGTGGGTACTGATCGACCCCAGGGTCCACGGGAACGTGTTCCGGTCTCTTAATGCAAAGTGCGCATCGGCATTCCTTTTCCAGAAGAAATCCACGGCAGATGGGTTGGACCGTCCTCTATGTTAGGTTAGGTTAGGTTAGTGGACTTAAAGAAGAAGTCAGAGAGAACGAGAGAAAGCTTAATGCAGCTTTATTAAAGGGGGGCAAGGGGAGCTCCCGCGTGAGTTCCTCATCCTGGAGAGGCAGATGGGAAGTCACACTGTGAACTTACTGGGGAGGATTTTTATAAATAGAGTGTTTAGGGAGGGACATTCCACTCTGATTTACGAGCCACCTGCTAGCTTAGCCAGACAGGCAAGGCCGTTTTCTCTTCTTATCAGCAACAAGCAAGGCCATCAGCTTTTGAGTTCTGAATTCTTCATTCTTCTTTTTGGCCCTCTTTGCCCAGACTAACACTCTACAGAAGAAAGCACAAAAAGGGCCAATCAGGAGAAATTCAAAAGAAAAGACCCCGCCACGCAGTCAAATTCCAGAAGACCCTAGTGGTGCAGCTCTGGCTGATACGGTGGCCTAGAGGAATCCAAAGTCTGAAGCTAGACAGGCTCAGCGAGAACTGGAAGCAGAAAAGGTCAAAACAAAAGCGACTAAGAACCCCAGTGGCCGCTGCTGAGGCTCCCACTAAAGAAAGCAGCGCCTGAACGAAAAGCTGTGAAGCCTGGGAAAGTTTTGCTCCCCGAGCTGGTGGCAAACGCTAAGTTGGCAGATGAGACTTAAAGAAAGATTCAATTATAATTCTAAAAAACGAGGGAGGGGAGGGGAGGGGAGAGAAGGGGAGAGGAGGGGAAGAGAGGAGAGGAGAGGAGAGGAGAGGAGAGGAGAGGAGAGGAGAGGAGAGGAGAGGAGAGGAGAGGAGAGGAGAGGAGAGACTGAGATTGATTTCCTGCCTCAGAGCCTATGGGGCACTGCCACTAGGTCCTACAAGGTTGTGATGGGTAGGACTGTCTGAATGGATGGCTGCGTTGGACATGGAGAAGACTGGAAACACTAGTCCATCACCAAGAAGAGGGATATACAGTTTTTTCACTCTGCTCCCCCAGACAATAGCCAAGATGGGCAAACTGGGCACATCAACACCTGTGAATCGGAAAGACACAACGATGAGTGAAAACGAAAACCACCAGGTGCGAAGAAAGAAAAATGGGCAACGGCCGTCTATGGTGGAGCAGGGAGCTCTGGTGGCCTCCTGGCATGAAGCTGCGCTGCAATCCCGAAAGCACATAGTTCAAATCCACCAGCTGCTCTGTGGGAGAAAGACAGACAATCTTCGCTGGAGCGATTAACTGCCTCTGAGAAGCATGCCAAAGGGAGCTCTGGTGGCCTAGTGGCAAGAAGCTGCACTGCAATCCCAGAGGCACGTGATTCGAATCCACCAGATGCTCTGCCAGAGAAGGAGGGACAATCTCCTCCTGTACCAGTCAGATTCGAATTGACGGTACACACACAAAAATAATAAAATAAAAAAAATTAAAAAGAAAGAAAAACAATAATGAAGAGTTGGAAACAAACCTAAGTGTCCATCAGCATATGAGTGGATAAAGAAACTATGGTATGTTCTCACAATGGAATATTATTCAATACTTAGAAACGATCGAGGGTTTGTGGAACCCTGCGTAAAGGAAGGAATCTAGGACAAATTGTGCTGAGTGACATAAGTCAGTCACAAAGGGACAATCATGGTCTAAGGCCACCAGTATGAAAAGCTAAGGAGAGGGTCACATGCAGAATCGATCTCGGAAGGTTACAGAAATGGGAAGAGAGAGGGAGGGGAGTAAAATGTAATAAATGGATAGATTAGGGGAACCAAGCTCTGGTGGCCTAAGGGGTAAGGAGTCATGTTGCCAACTTAAAGGCAGGTGGTTCAAATTCACCAGCTACCCCAAGGGAGAGAGATGGGCAATCAATCTCCTGTGTAATTTACTGCCTCTGAAAACCTTCTGGAGTGTCAGCTAAGAGTCACGTCTAACTAGACAGCACATAACAACAGGTTACAGGAAAGGCAACAGACGATGTAAAGTTGATTGTTGATGTTGTTACGTGCTGGAAATACTTACAGCTGACCGTCCAGCAGTTTCAGAAGCTGTAAATCACACTGGAGGCGACTGCTCATTTTTCTCCCAGGGAGCGGTTGGTGAGTTTGAACCGCATGCCTTTGGATTGGCAGTGAAGCTACCACTTGGCCACTGGAACTCCTCCCAAGGTTGATTAGATGCTGTAATGAATGAATTACATCGACCGATAGGAACTAATGTTATAGAACAAAATATCTGTGAAAGAAAAGCCAGAATGATCTGTAAATTTTCACTCAATTTCTTTTAAAAGAAAAAAATGTGGACTTGGCAAGTGTGTAATACACACACACACACACACACACACACACACACACACACACTTTTTTTAGACAGTAAAAATCACTTGCTCACACATTGCTGTTGAGTTGGAACTGACTCAGCTGGCCCTCCAGTGGGTTTTCAGAGGCTGTAAATTGCTCAGGAGGCTGCCCACCTTTCTCCCTCCGAGTAACTGGTGGGTTCAAAACATTTGTGTTCAGGTAGGCAGCACACCTCCTTACCCATTATGCCACCTACTACTTCTAAGAAAAAGCAAAATAGGTGCAAAACATTTAATCCAACAGGATGTCACTCATACCAAACTTCGTGGCAGGCAGGCAGGCAAGAAGCTGAGATGCCAAAGGATTCTGACCGCCATGCTGGCCTGTGATCCAGTGTCCAGGAGGCCACACGTTGAAGATTCTCAGGTTCCAAGCAGTTAAGCACTCAGCGTTAACCTAACCTACAGGTCAGTGATTCAAGTTCTTCCGCCATGCCAGGGGAGAAAGATGTGGAAGCCTGATTCCATAAAGACTGAAAACCCAAACCCCACTGTTGTGACATCGATGCATTACATGGTGTTCCTGCACTGGCTTTCCAAGGCTGTTCAGAAAGCAAAAGATAGGATGCAGTGGGCAGATTTGCTGTCAAGGACCTCTCCAAAGTGCTAAAGAGCAAGGGTGTCAGTTGGAAAACTAAAGTGCATCTGACCGAGGCCGTGGTACTTTCAATAAAAGATGGACAATGAGTAAGGAAGGCCAAAGAAGAGTGGATGCTGTTGAGTTGTGTTATTGGAAAGAAATACTGACCATCCCATGGACTGACAAAGGAACAAACAAGTGTATCTCAGAGGATATGCAACCAGGGTGCTTTTTGGAGGCAAGGATGGTGAAACACTTTGTACCACATACTTTGGGCAGGTTGCCAGGAAGGGGTCAAGTCCTTGGAAATAAGACACGATGCTGGGAGAAGTGGAGGGACAGGAAGACCTCCCGTGAGGGGCCCCCGACAGAGTGCCTGCATTGACCGGCTTGACCGGGGCAGAGATTGGGAGGAATACACAGGGCAGGATTAAGTTCAGACCTGTTTTCCTTAGGATTGAAGTCAACTTGACAATACCTATCAGAAACAAATAATTTCTAGGGAGCTCTGGTGGCCTAGTGGCAAGAAGCTGCACTGCAATCCCAGAGGTGCGAGGTTCAAATCCACCAAATGCTCTCCTGGGGAAGGAGAGGCAATCTCCTCCTGTACCAGTCAGATCTGATTTGACGGTACACACACACACCACACACACAAATAATTTAAAAATGTATATAAGAAAACCAAACAGAAACAAATAATTTCTTTTCACTTTTGAAAAGTTTATTTACATATAAGAAGTACATCTTTAACTTAACATTGCTGGTAATAGACTCAATACCAGCTATTATGGAAGGTTGTTATTGTTGTTTGCTGTTGGGTCATAGCTGAAACCTCTTGTAGGTTTTCAGAGACAGTAAATTGCATGAGAGAAGGCTATCCACCCTTCTTGGGCAGAGCAGCTGTTGGATTCGAACTGCATGCCGTTGGGATTGCCCCACAATCCCACTTACCACTCTTGCCACTAGGCCACCAGAGCCCTTTGATGAGAGTCGATGGTTGTATTTTTCTCTCACGGGGTGACTGTCGGATTTGAACCACAGACCTCTCAGTTAGCAGCCCAACATGTAACATACTATGCGTCTATGGTTTCTCAGAAAGATCAGGCTTCCATAAACATTAAAAAACTCACTGCTATCAAGTTGATTTCAACTCATACTAATCCTTCATTGAGTTTCAGAGGTTCTAAATCTTAACAGGTGAGCGACTGTCCGTCTTTCTCCCAGGGAGCTGTTGGTGGATTTGAACCACTGGAGACACAAAGCCTTTTGATCACCATCGCAACACACTAGGGTCTGGGAAAACCCTCGGGCAGGTCTACTCTCTCCTGCAGGGTCACTAAAGGTCTGAATCAATTTGATCACAATAGGTTTTCAATGAGTTAGGAGGTATAAGAGGTTCTGTGGCTGGTGATTCATACTAATCTCAAGGGGGATGCTTCAGTTCCAGCCAACCAAGGAAGAAAGGCCTGGTGATCCCCTGCAGTAAGATCACTGCTGTTAGCTGCCATCTGCTGTTAGTGGCTAAATCAATGTGTTGCATTGTTCAGGAGTCCAGAGATGCGGTACAGTGTCCAGGCATACGTGGTCATTCCTAACATGAAAACCAGGATGTGGACAGGATTGGATCTTATAGGATAAAAAAAATGGGGCTTTAATTCGACAATGTTAAAGATAGGGAGTCAGAGATGGTGAAAAGGTAAAAACTGATCCAGAGTTGATCGTGGATAAAAGTGAGGTGAGTTACAAGCAGAGAGACTGAAGACATTTAGTCACTAGGGAAATGTCAGGACATATTTATAGCCACACCTTCTTGTTGTTGTTGCCAGTTGCTATAGGGTAATTTCTGACTCAGGGGACCCCACGTGTGCAGCCCAGAACTGCCCCATAGGCTGTTCCAGGCTGTGACCTTTTGGAAGTAATCACCAGGCCTTTCTTCTGAGGCACATCTGGGTGGATTTGAACCACTAACTTTTCATCTGGTAGTAAAGCTCTTAACGATTTAGGACATAGGGTGCACACACACACCTTCTAATCTGTTGTCATCCCGGTGAAAAACAAAGAACTCCAAAAAAAGCCAAACTTACTTCCATGAAGCCGATTCTGATGTGCAAATCCTCAGCTGGGTTGCCGGGGCTGTAAATCTTACTGGAAGTGGATTCCCTCATCTTTTTCCTATAGGACAGGTAGTGGGTGAAAACTGGTGGCCTTTTGGCTGGCAGCACAGTATGCAAAATATGTTTTATGCATAAAACTGCCCCATAACATCTTCGAGGCTCTAATTTTTATAGATGGGAGTGCCACAGAGTGGCTGGTGAGGAACAGCCGAGTGCTTTAAGCACCATGCCACCAGGACTTATGACTGGGAGCTCTGCTGGCCTAGTGGCAAGAAGCTGTGCTGCAAAAATCCCCAAGGCATGTGGTTCGAAGCCACCAGCTATTCCACAGAAGATAGATAGGCAATCTCCGGCCATGCTATTAACTGCCTCTGAAAACCCACTGAAGGTTCAACTGTAGGTCGGTTCCAACTCTACGGTACACAACAACAACCACAACAACAGGATGACTGACATATAGAAAGATGGATACTAATAGGTGTTGGCAAAGATGTGGACAAACTGGAACACTCACACAACAGTTGGTACGGCTGCTTTTGAGAGAATTTTTGAGTTAATAAAATATGTTAAAACCAGAGTTAGCTTAAAAAAAAGTCTCACCACTGGGCCCATTGGCAGCACCATGACAGATGAAAAAGAGATTGAGGTTGTTCACAATTTCAGCTTGTGTGGTTCTACACTCAATACTCATGGCACCAGCAGTCAAGAAATCAAAAGACAAATTGCATTAGGGAAATTTGCTATTAGAGACCTCTCCAAAGTGCTAAAGAGCAATGATGTCAGCCTAGAGACTAAGGTGTGCCTGCTTCAGGCTATGTTCTTCATAATTATTTGTTATGCATCAGAGATCTGGACAATGACTAAGAATGACAGAAGGAGAATCGATGCCTTTGAGTTGTGGGGTGCTGGAAAAGACTACTGAACATACCATGGACTGCCAAGAGAACAAACAGATCTATCTTGGAGAGGGTGAAACTAAGCTGCACCTTGAAGGCAAGGATTTTGAAGCTCCCTCTCAAATACTTTGGGCACGTGGCCAGGAGGGACCAATCACTGGAGAAGGACATCGTTCTTGGAAGGGTGGAGGGGACAGCACAGCAGAGGAAGACCCCAGATAAGATGAATCAATACAGTAACTGGGGTACTGAGGTAGACATGTCAGAGACAGTGAGACTGGCTCAGGATAGGGTAGGTTTCAGGTTGCTGTGAGTCTCAGGAGACTCGATGGCACATAAAGATAACCATCATTTTTTAAAAAATGAAAAACTCAACCTTCTAATCTTTTAGTCAAGTTTGACTCATAGTAACTCTTCAGTGGGTTTAAAAAAAATTCAAACTTACCCATCAACAAACGAATGGGTAGAGAAGCTGTGGTATATTCATACAATGGAATACTATGCTGCATTGAAAAACAAGGAACTCATGCAATATTATTCAAAATGGGTGAGCCTGGAGGACATTATGCTGAGTGAAATATCTCAGTCGCAAAAGGACAAATATTGCATGGTGCTACTGCTGTAAAATGGGACTGATATCAGGGTGGGGTTAAGACTGAGAAAAACTGGATAAATTGTGTATACTGCACTGAAACAGATGAGGGAGTGAATAATTTAAAAGCGATGTATGATAGGGTATTACGGTTATCACAAGAGTCCACAATTAAGGTTGCATAAGGTTGTACTTGGGGCGGTGGGAGGGATGAGGGGGGATGGTGTACCAGGGAGGGAGTCTTTCTTTTACTTTTGAAAGAGAGGAGAGGGCTGGGTGGGGAGAGAAGTGCAGCAATGAATGAATGGAAATCCAAATTTCTCTGTAAATGTTCATTAAAATTATTAAAAAAATAAAATTAAAAAATCAAACTTACGCTCACTGCTGTGGAAGGAGTCTCTGACTCACAGGGACTCTTTGCTGAGTCTCTAAGCTTGTAAATCGCAACAGGAGGAAACTGTCCATTTTTCTCCTACAGAGCAGCTGGGCGCTTTGACTTCCCAGACTCATCTGGTTAGCAGCCTGACACGTTACACACTACATTACTAGGGTTCCTTGAAAGTAGACTAGAGGTTGTCTAAAGATTGTAGCCCAGAAAGCTCTATGGGACAGTCCTCTGTCACCTGGGGTTACTGGGAGTGAAAAACCAACTTGGGACCTGACAATAGCAACTACAGGACAGAGGGAAAGGCAAATGGTTTTCAGTGACACGCAAACTTAAAGGTTAGTGGTTTGAACCCCACTCCCAGTTGGTACCACGTAAGAAAAGCCTGGCAATCCGCGTATTTTTTTTTAACTATTTTTGTACCATCAAGTCAATTCTGATTCATAGTGAGTCTAAAGATGACTGCCAAGAAAACTCTACGAAGTAATTCTACTCTGTAATGCAAGGGTTAGCATCAGTCAGCGACCACCATGGGCTAGGAGGGTGGGGGTGATTTCTAATAGATGTAGGTCTCTTTTGGAGATGATGAAAATATTTAAAATGGATTGTGGTGATGGTTGGACATTGAATTGTACCCTTTAAATGAATACATTTTATAGGTTGTAGATTGTATTTCAATAACACTATTTTTCAGTGGGGGAAAAAAAATTAGTGGATGGTACAACTGCCAGATAATCAAGACAGACCTGGAATGGCCACAAGAGGGTGCTCTGGGTACAGTATTTCTTCTTTCTTGGGCGTGGAGTTTCTTAGGCCACGCCTCCGGGATCTGGACACGCCTCTGAAGTTTCTGGCCAAACCCTCGAGGCCCTGGCCCCACCTACACACGTTAACCGCACCCTAAGGTCTCGATCAAACCCCTAGACAGGGTTTGAAGTAGCACATTCACCCAAACTCTGACCACAGATGCACACTCAGATGTCGAGACAGACTTAGTTCCTCAAGACCACAGACTTTTAAACTGTGACTTTTAAACTGAAGTCACTTTCCACTTGCAGAAAACTTGCAATAGAAGAAGAAAGGCATAGTGTCTACCCATCTTCAAATGTTAACAGTTTCTCACATTTGTTCTGACCACTCATCCTTCCAAACCATTTAGGATTACATTAGAGATGTAATCTATAGATGTACATTGTAGATGTGTTGTGGCCCTTTGTTCCTGAATGCGTCAGTGTCTATTTCTAAGCGAAAGGATGTTGTCTTACATAGTCACGTTATTGTTAGATGCTGTGGAATCAAGTACAACTCAAAGTGACTGCTTGAACAACAGACCTGAACCCTGTCCAATCCTATGCCATCTTCATCATCTCGGACACACTTGAGCCCCTTGCTGCTGACACAGTGTCAAACCATCTCGTGGCTGACCCTCCACCTCTCCAAGCATGATGGTTTCCAAGGAATAACTTCTCCTAGCAACATGGCCAAAGTATAAGAGATGCAACTTTGCCATTTTTGCCTCCAAGAACTCTAGCTGTATTTTTCCAAGACATATCTGTTTGGGTTTTTTTGGCAATCCGTGGGCTATTCAGTACTCTTCTTCAGTTCCACAATTCAAAGGCATCAATTCTTCTGTCCTCCTTATTCACTGTTCAATTCTCAGATGCATAGCACAGGCTTGAAAAATCCATGGCCTGAATCAGGAGCACCTTAGTCTTCCAAGTGACATCATTGCTTTTCAGTATTTTGGTGACGGAGTCATGCTGTTGTTATTGTTGTTATGTGCCATCGAGTTGCCCACAACTCATAGCAACTTTATGTACAACGGCTGTGAACCCTTCCTGTCCTGAGCCAGTCTCACTGATTCCAACACACCTAATTCCATTACCCCAGTTACCATGTCAATCCATCTCATCCAGAGTCTTCCTCTCCTACGCTGTCTCTCTACCCTTCCATGCATGATGTCCTTTTTCATGGACTGGTTCTTCCTGGCCCAAAGTATGTGAGACAGAGCTTCAAAATCCTTGATTCCAAGGAGAAACTTGGTTTCACCCTCTCCAAGACAGACCTGTTTGTTCTCCTGACGGTCCATGGTATGTTCAATGCTCTTCTCCAGCACCACAGAAATTTCAACATTGACAACAGGTGTCCCTGGATGGTGCAGATGGTTAAATGTTGCACCTCTAACCAGAAGACTGAGAGTTCAAAGTCACCCGAAAGTACCTCGGCAGTAAGTCCTGGCAATCTATTTCTGAGAGTTCACAGACTTAGAAACCCCATGGAACACGGTTCTATTTGCGCACATAATGGAAGAGCTCGAAGTGACTCAACAGCAACTCAACCCAAACTAAACTAGTTATTATAATTAATTGATATAATACCAGGAATTAACTGTGTGATTACTGCCTCTGAAAACTTACAGGACGGTCAGCTATGGGTTGATCCTGACTCTACGACACACAACAATACTAGTAAGCAGTTGTTACTGCTACTACGAACTGTTGAGTTGTTTACAACTCAGAGAAACCTCGTGTTCAACCAAGTGTTCAAACCCAGTGCGCCTGCGCGGTCCTGCACCTCCCACAGCCTAGGCTGCTGGAGCCCTCCGTGGCCGCCAGGGTGCCAGCCGAATGCGTGGAGGCTCTTCCTCTTTCCCTCTGTCCTTCTGCTTTTCCAAGCACGACGTCCTTCTCCAGGGGACTGGCCCCTCCGAAGAACAGCCCCAAAACATGTGACTCAGAATCTCACCATCTCTGGCTGCGCTGCTCCCAAGACACCCTGGCTGGTCCTGCCGGCGGGGCATGGGATCTAGAGCACCCTTCGCCAACGCCACAATTCAAAGGCATCAATTCTTCTTCGGTTTTTCTTAGTATCTCGTAGCCCAGCCCCTGTCCTCAGAGTGTCCTTTGCAATAATAACAACAGAAATTCCCAGGCCGTCTTCTGACTCTGGCTCGTGTTTGCCCACGTGCAAAGCCCTCTTCGCTCCCCGAGGTGACGTGTCCAGGTGCCCTGGTTGTTGTTGGTCGCCTACAGCTCCACCGTCCTGTGGACCTCGCTCTGACCTGTGCCACCTCACCGTCTCCGACGGGTTCGAGTCCCTTGCTGCGTAGTCCCTGTGTCACGTGTTCAGAGTCTTCCTCTCTTTCACGTGTTCAGAGTCTTCCTCCGCTTTCTCTCCTTTTCCATCTTTCCCAGCATCAGGTGTTCTCCCGAGGACTCCTGAGTGAGGGAGTGATTACAACACGTGGTCGTTTGTCTCAAAGTTGGCAGTTCAGACACACCTCCTTCAGGATTCAGTTTTTCAGGGTTTTTGTTTGTTTGTTTCATGGCATAGACAGTGTGTAAAAGAATTACAGGCCACTTGTTTTAACAGCTTGTCCTTTACAGATTGGGTTGTGTCTGCTAGTTCCGTGTCACCTACTGAGGTGGCAGGGACATCACCCTGGTGATGCGGTGTCCTTCTTGGTGCCTGCCAGCAGGAGGTGTCTGGCATTCATCATTCCCTTACAGATGACTGACTGAATCACTTCGCTAGGTGACCCCTAGTCTCTTAAACTCATGGAATCCCAGGTCCACAGTCTCGCTTGGGTCCATTTCTTCCCTCTCTGCACCTCAAGTGTCCCTTTCTTTTTTTAAAATTTTTTTAATTACTAATTTTGATGAAATTTAGAGACTTTGGATTTCCATTCATTCATTGTTACACTTTTCTCCCCTCTCAACCCTCCCCCCCCAATACACTTCCCTCTTGGAAAAGTAAAAGAAAATTTCTTTGATTGTTTTTACAATCCCTCCCCCAGGTCCACTCCACTATGCAGCCTTCGCTCTGGACTCCTGTCATGACAAAAATACCTAATCACAAATCCCTTTTAAATAGTTTTCTCCCTAATCTGTTTCAATGCAGTATACATTATTGAACCCATCTTTCTCAGTCTCCCCCCCAACCCCTATGTCAGTCCTGTTTTACAACAGTGGCACCATGCAGTATTTGTCCTTTTGTGACTGAGATACTTCACTCAGCATAATGTCCTCCATGGTCACCCATTTTGAATAATATTGCATGAGTTCCTTGGTTTTCAATGCAGCGTAGTATTCCATTGTGTGAATGTACCACAGCTTCTCTATCCACTGTGTTGTTGATGGACACTTACGTTGTTTCCAACTCCTTGTTGCTGTGAACAAAGCCGCGATAAACATGGGTGTGCATATATCTGCTTGGGTGTCAGTTATGGTCTCTTTGGGGTATAATCCCAGTAATGGAATTGCTGGGTCAAATGGTATTTCTATTTGCAATTTTTTGAGAAAGCGCCATACCGCCTTCCACAGTGGTTGCACCGTTTAACACTTCCACCAACAGTGAATAAGTGTTCCAGTTTCTCCACAACTTTGCTAGCATTTGTTGCTTGCTGTTCTGTTAAATGTTGCTTTTCTTACTGGGGTGAGATGATATCTCATAGTTGTTTTTGTCAGTGTCCCTTTCTAGAAAACGGGTCTGCAAGTGTGCCCAGCCAGCAGCTCTAGTCCACTTACTTCTCATTGCTCTTCAAAGCTGTTATTCTCTGCAGCATTCAGAACTTGACAGATTTCACTCAGATGTCTGAAAGAGACTTTCTTGAGTATCTGGCTTTAGTTAAGATGGTAAGAATAAGCAAGTCTTTGCAAGAGGAAGTGGGGACCCCGAGAAAAGAAGCTAAAGCGTATCTTCCAGTTGTAGATTTGACCCTGGAATTTGACCTGTCACTACTGAGGACCTTAACAGTGACAGAATGAAGTCCTCAAGTCTGTCCCTCTCGCCATGCAGTCCTGCCCCCTCTCTGTAAGCTGCCTGGCTCCCAGGAAAAAGGGGTGGCTGTGGAAGGACACCCACCCGGTCCCAAGGTCTAGGAGGCCGAGAGGGGATTTCCATGAGGCAAGAGGCCAAAGCCTTTGTTTTAGAGAAGTAGCGTTACCAAGGTCACTGTCGAGTTCAGTTCTCCAACCCTGGGACATTTCTCACATACAAAGAGGCATATCACCCATGGCCTGGGCTCACAGGTGCAAAGGCAGACCCCACAGTAACTGCAGGCAGTGGTGGGCCAGGGCCTGTGCTCAGTGCTTTGCTCATTAACCCTGCACTAATAGTGCGAGGCAAACGTTAATCCCTTCTTACAGATGAGGAAACAGAGGCTTGGGGATGAAACCATGCACCCAGGATCATGGAGACATTTGGTAGGACAGATACACTTGCTGTGTTGGCTGCTAAGTAGAAGGTTGGTGGTTCAAGCCCGCCCATAGGTACCTTAGAAGAAAGGCCTGGCAATTTCCTTCTGATAACTTCCATTCAGTAAGAACCCCAGAGAGCACAGTTCTGTTTTGACACCCATGGTGCCACCAGGAGTAGGAACCAATTTGACTTTTAATCAAATAATTGAACTCCTCATGGAATGCCAAAAGAGCAAGTCCATTACTTAATCTCTAGAACTAGGGACCTACAACCCACTGCCCTTGAGTGTATTCCAACTCACTGCAATCCTAGAGGTCAGAACAGACGTGACCCATTGTTGCTGAGGCTGTAAGATTCACAGACACAGCTTCATCATTCTTCTAAAGAGGCTGGTGGGTCTGAACTGCCAACCTTGAGATTAGCAGTCATGAGTTGCAAGCAGTACCCCACCAAGGCACCTGTATATGGTACCTAATACAGAAAACTGTGTTCAAGTACTTGTTATGCAGCTGCAAGCTGGACAATGAGTAAGGATGAGAGAAGAACTGACGCCCTTGAGCTGTGGTGCTGGAGGGGAGGGCTGCTATTCTGTGGATTGCCAAAACAACAAGGAAGCCTGTCCTGGAGAAAGTGCAACCAGGGTAAGGATGGAGCAACTTCAGCAACTTCATCCCACATGCATTGAGCATATTGTTAGAAGAAGCCAGTCCTTGGACAAAAGATATGATGCTTGGAAAGGCGGAGAAAGAGAGGAAGACCCTCAATGAGATGGATTGGCATGGTGACTGCAGCAGAGGGCTCAAACATATCAGAGATAAAAAAGGGTGGCACAGGATAAGGCAGGGTTCAGAACCATTGTTCATAAGGTTGCTATGAGTCGCTATCAACTTGATGGCACCTAACAACAACAACAACATATTAGCAAAGTCACATGTGTCCTATGTGAGTGAGGTTTGAATGCAGAAGCAGATGTGATAGCAGTAAGAAGAGGATGGAGTGGTGTAAGAAGGGGGCCGTGAGGAAAGGCATGTGGGATGATCTCTGTTTTTGTTCTTAAGAGCCATCAAGTTGCCTGCAACTCATAGTGACCCTATGTACTCTGAAGCCTGCTCTAGCCTGAGCCAGTCTCACGGACTCTGATACTCCTAATCCTATCGCTCCAGTTACTGTATTATCCATCTCATCCAGGGTCTTCCTCTCCTGTGCTGCCCCTCCACCCTTCTGACATGATGTCTTTCTCCAGGGACCAATCCCTACAGGCCACGTGCCTAAAGTATGTGAGACAGAGCTTCAAAATCTAGCCTCCAAGGAGAAACTTAGTTTCACCCTCTCCAAGACAGACCTATTTGTTTTATTGGTGGTCCATGGTATTGTTCTAGACTCTCCTCCAGCACCACAACTCAATGACATCAATTCTTCTTCTGATATCCTTAGCCACTGTCCAGCTCTCTGATGCAGACCAAGTGGTTTTGAAGACTGTATGGCCTGGATCAGGTACACCTTAGTCTCTAGAATAATATTGTTGCTTCTCAGTACTCTGGAGAGGTCACTGACAGCAAAATTTCCCAGTGTAGTTCATCTTTTGATTTCCTGATTACTGGTGCCAAAAGTGTTGATTGTGGAGTTAACTAATTTTTAACAACCTAAATCTCTTCTCCCTTTATCATGGTGCTGCCAATTGGCCCAGCGGGGAGAATCTTTGTTTTCGTGATACAGAGCTTTAATCCGTATTGAAGACTACAGTTCTTGACCTTCTGCAGCAAGCACTTCAGGGCCTCCTCAGTTTCACCGAGCAAGGTTGTGTCGTCTCCCCTGGAGCCTTTAGAAAAGGGGGAGCCCTGCCAGACACCTTGCTGTTAGCCCAGCACTGTTTTAGAAGTCGGCCCTATGGAACCACACACAAATAAATGTCATGTTAAGCCACAAAGCTTGTATGATGTAACAGCAACTAGAAACCAGCACAAACCCTGATCGACTCGTAGAATCACATCTCAGAGTAAAAAACACAGACTGTCACTCACAGACGTCCATGGAGTTCCTGCAAAAAGATGAGACCCAAGGTGACAAATGTCACACGCAATGTGCCAGCCAGACTGTCACACAGACACCGTCGCAGAAAGAGCCCTTGAGCCTCAGCCAGAACGTTTTTTGTTGTTTTTTTTTTAAAGCCACATAAACAGAGACCCCAGCCGCTGGGTGGGTCGCCGGTGATCACGTTCCTGGAACACTAATGAAAAACCAGTTGTTGCCTAGGATTTGAGACTTCTGAGGCTTTTTTAAAAAGCCAGCCTTAGGGGAGCTCTGGTGGCCTAGTGGCAAGACGCTGCACTGCAATCCCAGAGGCACGTGGTTCAAATCCACCAGATGCTTTGCTGGAGAAGGAGGGGGCAATCTCCTCCTGTACCAGTTAAAAAAAAAAAAGCCAGCTTTCTCTTTGTAGTTACCTGCTCTCAAGGAGGGTCTCCAGCATCTAGAGGCGCCCCATACCCCACGGGATGAATCACCCCTAACCAAGCAGCCCTCTGACGTACGCTGGGTCTTTATTGTCCTGCAGCAACAGAGGACGGAAGCAGGGATGTGACTGGAAATGCCTTCATAAACAACTGCTTCTTTCCCCAGGAGGCCACAAGTGGACGGGGCCCACCTACCATTACGAAACATTTTACCAAAGACTATGAATCCTGATCATGAGGGCAAAAGGCAGAAAAGGACCTGAAATCCTTCTAGAATCTAGAATTCACGGAGCCATGGATGCTGGATGAATCCCTGAAACTATTACCCCGTGAGAATCTTTGTACTAACAAGTTTTAAGCTTAACTGGTAAAGAGACAGTTCTGATGGTATAGTCTGTAGGGTAACTCACCTGATCGAGGGTCTTCCTCTCCTTCACTGACCCTCTACTCTTCCAAGCATCACATCCCTCTGTAAGGAATAGCCCCTCCTAGCAACATACGCAAAGGATGTGAGGCAAAGTCTCGTCATCTTTGCGACCAGCTGCACCCTCTCCAAGCCCTGTGTGTTTGTTCTCTTGGCAGCCTATGAGATGTTCAGCACTCTTCTCCAACACCACGGCTCACAGGCATCAAATCTTCTTCTGTCATTCTTACTCATTGACCAGCTCTCAGATGCCTAGCACGTGATTGGAAAAACTATGGCTTGACTCAGACGCACCTTAGACCTGAGACTGACATCATTACTCTTCAATAATTTGGAGAGGTCCCTAACTGTAGACTTTCCCAATGCAATATGTGTCCTGATTGCCTGACTGCTGGCACCAAGAAAGTCAACTGTGGATCCAAGCAAGACGAAACTGCTGATGGTTTCAACAGAGCAAAGTAGGAACACCACATGGTTTAAGGAGGTGTGAAGTTGAGTCACATTAACTAAAAAACTGTGCCTCTCCGGAGGTTCACATCCACTAGCGGCAACTCGGGAGAAAGATGGACAATCTCCTGTGCTGTTCCCAGCCTCGAAGAGCGCTGGAGGGTCAGTTTCAAATTGGTGGCGGGCAATGAGTGAGTAAAGAAATGTCAGCCACGGGCATTATGTTCTTTTTTTAAAATTATTAAATTTTATTAATTTTAATGAACATTTACAGAGATTTTGGGTTTCCATTCATTCATTGTTGCAATATTTTCTCTACCCTCCTCC
>NW_006400065.1:166254-180392 GCF_000299155.1 Elephantulus edwardii | reverse complement strand
GGTTTCAGGGTGAAGATCTTCTCTCACTACTCTAAAGGGCCCCTTTGGCAATAGGAAACACGTAGACTATTATGGAGGTTGATTTTGGAATTTAGATGCACTGGCATTATGTTCTTTTAAGGATGATCTCTACGGGCTCTAATTGACAACAGGAACTAGAAAGATTACATCAGAACCTAACTGGGTGATGAGTTCAGGCGAAGGAGGGAGAAGCAACTCGGAAGAAGAGAGAGAATATTTGCACAGCTTGAAGAGTGCGATGTATTGCTGACTTGTACGTGTAGAACCTTGGTTCCGCTCATGTGTTGTTTGGTGTTACTGACTCACAGCTGACCCTCCAGCAGGAGAAGGAGGTGGGGAGAGAGCTCATCTTTTTCCCACAGAGCAGCTGGCGGATTTGAACCAGTTGCCTTTGGGTCGGCAGCTCAACTCCTTACTAGGCTACTAGAGCTCCCTTGTGCATGCTTTGTATTCATCAGCCAGCAAAGGAAATTCTTTCTCAAAGAGTTAGCATCAAGTCAGGAGCTGTGGTGGTATAGTCCACACAGGGTTGCACTGCTAACCAAAGAGGTGGCGAATGGCTGACTTTTAGGAAGTAAATGACCAGGCCTTTCCTCTTCAGTGTCTCTGGGGTTGGGGGTGGGGTGTTTCACTTGCATTTTTAACCTTTTGCTTAAAGGCAGTAATCACATGAACAGTGCAGTCCATACCTTTTCTTTCAATCCTAGGATCCTCAAAACACAGAATTCCATGCACACCCATGTTTATTGCAGCTTTGTTCACAATAGCAAAGAGTTGGAAACAACCTAAGCGCCCACCAACAAACGAATGGATAGAGAAGCTCTGGTATATTCACACAATGGAATACTATGCTGCATTGAAAAACAAGAACTCATGAAATGTTATGCAAAATGGGTGACCCTGGAGGACATTATGCTGAATGAAATATCTCAGTCACAAAAGGATAAATATTGCATAGTGCCACTGTTATAAAGAGAACTGACATTGAGATTGGGGAGAGACTGAGGAAAAATGGGATAAATAATGTATACTGCATTCAAACAGATGGGGGAGAGAACTGTTTAAAAGGGATATATGATTAGGTATTATTGTCATGACAGGAGTCCAGAATGAAGGCTACATAGTGGAGTGGAGTGGACTCAGGGGGAGGGATTGTATAACAGTGAAAGAATTTTTCTTTTACTTTTCAAAAAGAAGAGCAAACTTGGGGGCAGCGGTGGGCCGGAATAAAAGTGCAACAACGAATGAATGGAAATCCAAAGTCTTTGTAAACTTTCATTAAAATTAATAATTTAAAAATTTTTTTTAAAGTACAAAATTCCTTAACAATACATGTGTAGGGAAGCTTAGAGTCACTAAGGAATCCAGCTGGGAGCTCTTGAAAGATGTCCAAAGCCAAGTCACTCCAGACACAATGACACAGTGTTAAAAATATTCCCACTCTCAGCCAAACACAGTCACACAGGGTCTTGTGATCACTAGTCTGTGTGCTGCGAATTAACCTCATCCAACGAGAGGGCAGTGAGCACAGGGGGTTTGATGATACAATTTTTGCCTGTGACCTGTTGTCAAGAACAACAGTGAAAAGCAAGGATGTCTGTTTGAAGACTAAGGTGTGTCTGACCCAAGCCATAATACTTTCCAATTGCTTCATATGTGTGTGAAAGTCGGGCATGAATGAGCAAGGAAGACTCAAGAATTTGGATTGTGGTGTTTGTGAAGAGTGTTGAAAACACAGACTGCGAAAAGATCAAGCAAATCCTTGAGTGCGACCAGGGTGTTCCTTGGAGGCCAGGATGGTAGAACTTCATCTCACGTCCATGGGACACGTTGTCAGGACAGTGGGTCTTTGGGAAAAAAAGACATTGTGCTGGGAAAAGCTGAAGGTCGGCAAAGGAGAAGATGACTCTCAACGAGATGGACTGACACAGTGACTAAGGGCTTGAGCATGGTAGGAGATTGGGAGGTTGGCACAGGACAGGGGAGAGCTCAGATCTGATGTTCATCGGGTCGTTGTGAGTCAGAGTAAATTAAAAAACACCAAAGCAGGAGACCTGGGTTTCATCTTCAGCACCTGTAGGGTAGCCAGCACTCCTTGGTCAGTGAAGGTTTGTATGCTGTTGTGATGCTGAACATGCTTCCGCGGTGTCCAGTCTAGGACTAAGACTAGGAAGAAAGGTCTGGCCACCTACTTCTAAGAACCAAGCAATGGTTCTCAGAAAACCTTATGGATCCCCACAACGCACTCTACAACCAACCTCGGTCCTGGTGAAGGACGGGGCAGTGTTTCGTCCTGTGGGGCAGGGGGTTACTACAAACTGGGGGCCCGACTTGATGGCTGACTTTCATAAAACGCACAACTTCCTGCTGTCAAGTCAGAACCAACTCACAGCTAACCCTCAGGCGGTTTCTGAAAGCTGTCAAGTTCACAGGAGGGGACTGCTCATAAGCCTCCTTTAGGGTCCATCCAAACCACTTAAAAAGGCTAACTCCGCATGGACTACGGCAGAGCTCTTAGGTCACACTGGTGACAGGGAGGTGGTCCAGCCCCAGAAACCTGGTGGAGGGTTATCATGCAAGTGGTGTCAGAGGTGAGGGTGGTCTCTTCCTCTGCTGCAGCCGGAGCCTCAGAGATCCTCGCACACCAGCTGGATCGGGGTGCAGGTGTGCGTACCCTCCAACCCTGCTCCCCACAAACCTCCTCTCAAGGAAGTCCAGCTGGGTAAGTGATGTGGTACAAAAATAGTTTATTACAAAAGAGATCCAACTACGACTGCCTAATAATTTACATCATAATCAGTGCCCGGCTGACAGCCCACCTCTCCTCTCCTGGTCCACTGAGAGGAGGGGCTGTCCCTGGTTCCACCAGCTCTGGGACAGAACAAGGAAGTGGATGTTCAGGTCTGGTGCCTGGTGCCTGAGAAGAAGAGGAGGTTCTGGGTGGGAGGATGAGATGTGGGATATCTGATCTGAGAAGAGGGGGCTTATGGGTAGGTGCATGTGCTCTGTGCAAATCCTGGTCCCAAAGGTTGGGGGGGGGGGCAGGGTGAGATCTTCACAGTTTCCAGGAGGGCTGACCCCACAGGGAAGGGAGGTCCCTCCTCACAAGTCCAAGATCTGCCCCCCCCCCATATCTCTCAGCTGCCTCCCGGAGCTGAGGAGGGGGGCACAGGCCGACCAGGGGCTCGGAGGACCCCAGCAAAGGGCAGGAAGGCAGGTGGAGATGCAGAAGGAAGGAAGAAGTTGGGAGGAACCAAGGCGAATCCAGCAGGGTCCTTGGGGGGAGACTGGGAAGGTGAAGAGGATGGTGATGCAGAAAGAAGGCCTGTGGGGAGAAAAGAAGAGTGAGGGTGGTGAGAGGTCAGATCCCAACAGGAAGGGGCTGGGGGGCTGGGCTCCTGAGTCTGAGGGAGGAGGGAGCTGGGCTCCTGAGTCTGAGGGAGGAGGGGGTTGGGGGCTGGGCTCCTGGGTCTGAGGGAGGAGGGGGTTGGGGGCCTGGGCTCCTGGGTCTGAGGAAGGAGGGGGTTGGGGGCCTGGGCTCCTCAGTCTGAGGAGGGTGGGGTCCGGACCCATGGTGAGGGAGGAATGACTCCTGTGGGGGTCTACGGGTTGGGAGTGGGTCTCACCATTGGAGCTGAGGCGGCTGCTGCTCTCAGGGGAGTCGGTGGCACTCCGATCAAGGAAGGTCTCTGTCTGGGATGGTGGGGCTGGCCTCGTGGCCTTCCCCCTTAGAATGTCAATGACCTGAGGGAAGATGGGGGAGTCAGCAGGGGGACCTCTTTGTTTACAGGGCTTGTCAGCAGCTTCACTGAGGGTCTGTCTTGCTTAGTGTGACTTGAGAGAGTCACTTCCTTACTTTGTGCCTCAGTCTCTCATTTCTAAGCCTCACGCTCTGGGGCTCAGGGAAAGTGTGTGCCCCTAAACTCATGCTAGCTCACTGCTGTTAAGCGGGACCCCGTATGTGAGGAGCAGAACTGCTCCACAGGGTTTTCAAGGATGTGACATTACACAAGCAGATCGCCAGGCCTGTCTTCCGAGGCACCCTTGGCTGGGTTCAACGCAACGACAGTCTTTCAGCTGCACTAGGGGTTGTGTAAAGGCTTACCCCACTCGACCACTTATGCCCACCTGTTTACTTGCCCTTTCGCACAATTTCACACATCCTGCACATATGTGATTGCTTCACTCCCCTCCCGCAGACATCCATGCTAGCGTGTACACATGCACGCACAATGTCAGCCCAGTGCACACTTACCCGGCGGCTGCGTGCCACCATGAGCGGGGTGTCATTGTGACAGTTCTTGAGGCCGCTGTCTGCGCCGCTGCGGACCAGCGTGCGCACGAGAGGGAGGAGCCCGCGGCCCGACGCCGAGTGCAGTGCCGAGCTGCCCGAGTACATCTGCGCGTTCACATTGGCTCCATGCTGCAGGGCGGAAGGGGCGGGTCAGAAAGGGCTGGCCAGCGGGCGCCAGCAGGTGCAGGCCAGAAGGGGCGTGATCTTGCAGAGGAGGCAGGGCCAGGGTGGAGGCGTGACCAAGCGAGGTGGGTGTGGCCGCAGAAAGGCGTGCTCTGACTACGGAATAGGTAGGCGTGGAAGACAAGGGGGTGTGACCAGGACTGGGGCAGGGCCACTGGAGGTGGGTTTGGGTCATAGAAGGGTGGCCTGGCGGCTAGAGCCCAGAGCAGGCCAGAGTGGATTGGACAGGTGGTGAGGAATCAATCTGAGCTGAGGCAGGCAGACCTGGCCGATGCAGTCAGAGACAGAAAAAAATCCAGGCAGGGCCAGATTGCTGTTGGAAGGCGGGAGATCGGTGCGGGGACAAGGCTAAATCTTGCAGAGGGTGGGTGATAAGCCAAGGAGGGGGCTGAGCCCACCTGGAGAAGCAGCTGCACCATGCTCAGACTGTTGTTTTCCACGGCGTGGATAAGCGGAGATCGGCCGCTTTTAATGTCCTGTGGCGAAAAGGAAGGGTCTTTGAGAGTCTACAATTTCTAACAGCTGGCAACCCGCCTCCTACCTGCCTTGTCCACCCTGGGTCACGCTAGAGCCTTCAAGCCCCGCCCCCTTGGACGCGTCCTCCGCGAGACAACCCCACCCTTCGCCCCGCCCGATCCGCGCATGCTCACCATCGCGTCGATGTCAGCGCCTCGCTCCAATAGCAGCAGCACCGCCTCATGGCACTCGGTGTTCACAGCCACGTGCAGTGCGGTGAGTCCTGCAGGCCGGGGAGGTGCGGTCAAAGCCAGACTGAGGACCTTGCAGCCCCAGAGGGCCTCCAGGTCCCAACCGTGGCCCCCTAACCTCCGCACCCCATTCTCACCATCGTAATTGCGGGCCTCCAGGTCCACCGTGCCGGGAGCCGCGCTGTCCAGCAGGGACCGCAGGCAAGTCGCACAGCGGTGTTCACACGCCAGGTGGATCGCCGTCTGACCGTGGCGGTCCAGTGCCATGGGACTGGCGCCAGCCGTCACCAGTAGCCGAACCACAGATGGCAGTGTGGTGATCACTGCCAAGTGCAGGGGGGTCTAGAAGAAAGCGGTTGTCAGGGACCTGGGCTCGTCCTGCCTCCCTCCCCCTGAATTTCAAGGTCTCATTCATATCCCGCTTCCCAGTCCAGGGCACCTCCTCTGACCCTGTAACCCAGGAATCCCAGCCCCCTTGCCTCCTCCCTTAGACAAGTGCCCGCCACCCTTAGAACCAGACATATGCGCGCCTTGAACCACGTCATGACTCAGGGGTCCAGGCCCTGGCTCCTAGGCTCACCTGCCTCAGGTTATTGTAGATATCCAGCTCCCGGCCCCCATGCTGGAAAAGACTGACCAGGCGGTGAATGACCGGCAGGTTACCCTGGACCACAGCAATATGGAGGGGCCTGGAGAGGGTAGAATCACAGCCAGCCATGAGGTACTGATTGACTGGTCGACCTCTTCAATCACTGTGAGGTACCCTTGACTAAACTCCACTCACAGCAACTCTTACAAAGAACAGAACGAAATTCTGCCCAGTCCTATGTCATCCTCACAATCTCGGCTGTGCTCGAGTCTACTGCTGCACTTGTTGAGGGTCTCCCCCTTTCTTTTTTGCTGACCCTCTGGCCCAGTGATAAGGATCCTCAATGCCCACTTGAAGGCATATGGTCAAATCCACCAGCTACTCTTCCAGAGAAAAGTGGGCAACCCCCTCCTGTGTTAACTTATATTTACTGCCTATAACAACATGCTGGAACATCAGCTTTGGATTGGTTCTGACTCAGTGGTATGTAACAAAAACAACTACTTTCCCAAGCAAGAGGTCCTTCTCCAGGGACTGCCCCCATCACCCCATAACATGCGCAAGAGAGTATGAGATCCAGTCTTGCCACTGTCGTCTAAGGAGTGTTTAGGCTGCACTTCTCCAAGACAGAGCTGTGTCAACGTCAAGAGAGATGTGCTGGGTGTTTTGGAAGGATCTCCAGAATCCAGCCACTTCCCTGGATGCCCCCCACCCTGGCTGGGCAGCTAAAGGCTCCCTCCTGGACTATCTCCTCCCCTCTTCAGCGGCTTCCCTGCTCCCACACCTGCCCAATCTGTTCCCTCTAGATGGGCCCTTTTAGAACCTAAATCAAGTCATGTCAGAACTGCCATCTCTGGCTGGCAATACCCAAGGTCATCTTGTCTCTCGTCTCCATGGTCCTCCAACGTCATCTCCTTTGTTCCCACACTCTCTGTTGGCCACAATAGCTTCTTGGTGGTCCTTAAATATACCAGGCCTGCATGCATGACTTTGCACTGGCTGTTTGCTCTGCCTAGAACAGCCTTTCCTCACATAGACCTGCAGGGCATGTTCTCAGGAGCACCTTGGATGGTGTAAACCATTTGGACCCCAAGCGAACCTAAAATAGTTCGAACTCACCCAGTTGGGCTATGGAAGAAAGGCCTGGCAATCTGCTTCTTTCAAGATTAACCCGAATCAAGCCCACTGCCATGCAGTTGACTCACAGGAACATTGTAGGACAGAACAGAACTCTCTCATAGCTTCCAAGGCTGCAAATCTTTATGCGAACAGATGACTTCAGCTGGCTTCCTTGAGGTGGTGGGTAGGCTCAAACCACCAACCTTTTGGATAGCAGCCACATGTTTTTAATCACAGCACCACCAGGGCTCCTGTAAAGTGAGCAGCCCAGGAAGATCTAAGGGACAGCTCTTCTGTGACACACAGGGTTGCCAGGAGTTGGAATCAGAATGGACTGTAGCAAATGGATTTCATTTTGCTTTCTTTTCTTGGCTCAGGTCTCTCTTAAAAAGGGCATAAGAGTGGCTGGCTTCCCCTCCCCTTCTCCTGGCTTGCTCTTCCTCCATGCTCTCACCTGGCATTGTCTCATTCACTTGTTTCCTGTCTGAGGTCCCCCCTCGCCACCCCCTCCACGTCAGCGCCACGAGGGCACAGGCGTGTTTCGCTTTGGCTCATTGTCCTGTGCCTGGCACAGTGTACACACCCCCTCAGAACATGAGCCGGCTGAGTGATTCTATTTCAACCGTCACCTTGGCCATCCTCAGAGCTGCTGACCACTTTCCAGCCTGCCTCTGTGAAATGGGTGTGACTGTGCCTGATGCCCTCACGGTTCTCTCTCAAGACGTTAAGTCCAGCCTCCACCTGAGCGAGAGATACTAAGTCTGCACGGCGACAGAGAGCTTCTCCTTAAGAGGAGGTGAGGACAAGCTGAGATGGGCCATGGCTGTGAACACTGAGCTGTGCAGCCCAGACGCACCTTCAGGACTTGTTCTAGAAAGGTAGACACCTGCGCTCTCTCTCTCTCTGGGACCACCCTCCTCTGGAGGAAGCTGTGTGTCCAAGGTTGGAGGGGTGCTGGCCAACCATCACTCACTGACATCCAGTGGCTGGTCAATATGGATATATAAGGCAGGCCTGGCCTCTGGGACCCCAAATCTGAAGGCCATTCTTGTGTCAAAGTTCTGCTGTAGGTCAGCTGAGGTCACACACACGGCAGCCCAGACTCTCTTTCTATGCATCATCTCCCATGGGTGCTGATCCGGAGCATGTTCCCCAGAGAGTCTTCCTGCCCACCTCGCAGGCACCCCCAGCCGCCAACAGTGATCCAGCGCCGAGGGCAGTGAGGGATGATGGTGTGTGTTGGTGAACGTGTGCGCGCGCACGTGTGCAGGCACACACAGGCACAGGGCAGGAGGATGTCAGAGCCGAATGTGATGTGGGATGATGGGTGATGTTGATTGCTGGGCATGTGTATACCTGTGTGTGTAGGCACACACATCTCTGGGGCTTGGGACACCTCAAAGCCAAATGCAATGTCTGACTGCAGCTACTGGGACCAACAGCCTTTTTTTTTTTCCTTTAAAGTTCAGAAAGTTACCAGATCAACTACTTTCTCAGTTCTCACAAGGGTCGAAAGTGCCCCCAGAATCGACATTTTAAACCAGTTCCCTAAGTTATTCTGAGGGGAGGGGAGACATCTGGCAGCCCAGAGGACTTCTGGGAGCAGTGGGCTGCAAACCAGGGGGTGGGGGTGCTGAATCACGTGGTCTTCTGGAAACTCCACTTTCTCTATAGTAAAGCAGAGCCCCTCACTAATTCTCATTCATTGCATGGAGACCCTCAGTGGGTTTTCAAGGTTGTAAATCATATGGGAGGAGATTGCGCATTATTCTTCTGCAGAATGGTTGATGAATTCGAACCAGAGGTGTGTAGCCCTTGGCTTGGTGGTACAATGAATGCCCTGTGGACTAGGCCACCAGATCTCCTTATGTAGCCTCTCAGTGGTGCAAATGGTACACGCTCACCTGCTAAACTCACAGGTTGACAGTTCAAACCCTACCCAGCTGTACTGTGGAAGAAAGGCCAGGAGATAAACTTCCTTTTCATTCTGTAACACATAGAGAGTCAGAAATCTACTGCCAATTCAGTCAGTCCCATTCGGACTCGCCATGGCTTTCCAAGGTTGTAAATCTTAACAGGTGCTGACAGCCTCATCAGTCTCCTACAGGGTGCGTTGGATTTGAACTGCTGACCTTTTTCTGTAAACAGCATCAACATTACCACTAGGCCACTTGGAAAGACTGTGGCAGGTGAAGCACTGAACCTGGATTCGAGTCGCTGAATACCAAATTTGAATAGGAAATTGGGAGGGGGGGGTATGTGCGTGTGTTTGTGTGTGTAAAGGCCCCGGGATCTGGGAGGGGCCGGGTGGGGTCCCTGGGCTGCCAGCCCGGGTCCTTTGCAGCGCGGGTGGGGTTAAGCGAGGGCAGTGGGAGCGAATGATTTCAGAGAAACAGTCCAGGGCCGAGTTCCCATAAACGCGCGGGCCCGCAGGGGGTGGGGCGGGGCTGGAGGAAGTGGGGACGGGAGGGGCGGACCAGCCCTCGGACTTCCAGTAACAGGTCTGCTGGGCGGGGCTCCGCTTCCTGCTCCCGGGGGAGGGAAACCCGAGATCAGTCCTGACACCCCAACTTCCATCCCCAGATGGGGCCAAGGAGGCGAATGAGTCCAGACCTAGGAGACAGGGCCGCTTGAGCGGACTGCACTCCTATTCCCCATCCTTGGACCATTCTGGAACCCCACTGTCCCAGGCTTCAGTCTCCAGCAGGCTTTAGATCCCCCCAGATCCTTGCATCCCCACAAATCTCTTGACCAAAGAATACAACACACCGACACTTCTTGCGGGAATTCAGACTCCAGTCACCCTGAACTCTAGGTCCCTAAACTGTCCTAGACTTGACAAGGACACAGCACCCCAGTCGTTGCTCCTTTGGGGTGCACAGACCTCCAGGCCTCTCACAGAGCCGCTTACACAGGAATGTGACTTGGGCATAGGGTGCTACCCTTCAAAGGTCTGGCTGGTCTTTGTATCATTTTGCAATTTTGCACTGGGGGACCTTTCCCCAAACCCCACCCAAGTATCGAATTCTTTGCTCCCTTGGGGTTCAAGTAATATAGCACCCCCAATTGCTGCTACTCTCTCTTGGAAATCTGCTCCTCCTCAAGTCCCTGACCTCTGCGGGGATAGGGGGACGTTTCAAATGAAAACCCACAAGTCCAGCCTCCCAGCCCTCTGCTTCTCTGGGGCGCAGTCTCAAAGACAAAGTCCCAGCCTTCTCTTCCTCCGCCATCCCCCCAGGCGTGAAGTGGGGCCCGAGGCGCAGACTGGGGCTGGGCTGGCTGCCCATTCCGGTAAAGTCCTGGCCCCAGCGGAAGGGGTTAAGGTTAGAGGGAGCGCCAGAGGGGGGAGGCTGCGAGTGAGTGACGTGGGAGAGGCCGAGCAGCTGGGCTGCGGTCGAGTTCTGCGGGAAGGGATTTCCCCCAAAAGGCAGCTGAGGCAGAAGTGTTTGCATGGGGTGGCGGGGGGGAGCGTAGTGGGAGGGAGGCTGGGGCTGGAGATGGGGCTGAAGGCTGTTTTCACAGGCCACAAACTAGTTCCCCCTGGGGCCAGATACAAATTAAACCCATTTCATAGATGACCCCCAGAGGTACTGTGAGGATGGGAGGGAACTAGGTTTTTGTTGGAGTTCTAGGGACCTGCTGGCACTTTCTCCTGCTGGGGTTCTCTTTGAGCCCACTTATTGAGCACTCACTGTGTGCTCTGTTCTATGCACCATCTGTTTACACCACTGTATAGCATCCTCCCCATGCAGGAGCGCTGTTCCTTCCAGCCTGGGAGCTGAATTCACCCAGGGGCTCATTGGTGAAATCCTGAGCGTCCCTAACTGGCATTCTCACGCCTCCAAACCAATTCTCAGATAAGCACTTTTCTAGAAATAATCCCATTTCTTCCTCACAGAGACCCTCACCTTAGGGCTCTCTCTCTCTCACAGAGGGAGAAACTGAGGCATTGAGCAGGGGGGAAAGTGGGCAACTGAGAGTCAAACCTAGGTCAACTGAATCACAATTATTATTATTACTTTTGACATCTAGAAAGTTCTTCAACCAGCAGGTGATAAACCCCAAGGCTGTGAAATCAATGTGGGGAGAGGGAGAATTTTTTTTTTTTTTTATTAATTCAGGGCCTTGTGGCCCTCACAAAGAGAATGAACTATCCTAGAAGAGAAATTATCAAAGTGGATCCTGGTAACTCACTCATAACTGTCGAATTGGAACGACTCATAGCTGACCCGCCAGCGGGTTTTTGGAGGCTGTAAATCGTCTGGGAGGAGATGATTTAGTGGTCTCTTGAGGATTTGAACTGCTTGCCTTTGGGTTGGCAAGGCAATGCCTTACCCACTAGGCCAATTAAGAGGAATGCTCTTCAGTGCGATTTTATTTCCAAAGGTATGTGTGGTCTGTGTATGTGCACACTAGATTGGATATAAAGTACTATCTGTTGTCTGGTATTGTGGAGTTGGAACCGATGTGGAGTTGGCTTTAAGAGGCAGCCTGCCCATCTTTGTCCTGCATAAAGTACTATTATTACTGTTGTTGTGTACCATCGAGTCTGAAATGACCCTGAGCTGACCCTCTGGTGGATTTTCAGAAGCAGTAATTAATTGCCTGGGAGGAGACTACTCATCCTTCTCCTGTAGAGCATCTGGCAGATTCGAACCACATGCCTTTGGGATTGAAGTGCAGATTCTTACCAGTAGGCCGACTAATAATAAACCCTGGGTATGTAAAACACATATTTACATATTTACTCAATGGCACATAACAACAACAACAACAACAACAACAACATGTAAAACCCTGAGTAGCACAGTTAAGTGCTGGACTACTAGCCAAAATGTTGCTGGTTTGAACCCACCCAGATGCACCTCGGAAGAGAGGTCTGGTGACCCGTTTCCAAAAGGATACACACAGCCTTGAAAGCCCTATGGATCAGTTCTACCCTGCACATGCTGGGTTTACCATGAGTCAGAACTGACAGCAACTAACAAGAACAGTGAGCACTAAACAATATAGCAGGCCTTGGGCATATACCATTCACACAATCAATTAACGAAATGCATTTCCCAATGAGCTGTGATAGAAACTGCTTTAAAAGAATAGTCCTAGAAAGGGTGCGCTCAGGGCACCCATTCTGCAGAAGTGGAAACTGAGGCTTGGTAAGGGGCAAGGTCTTGCTCAAAGCCAGCCACCCAGCAGCCAGGAGTGGAGACAGGATTCTGACTTGGCTCCTGGTAACAAAAGAGCCCAAGCTGAGTGTCCCCGTATCTTGGTGAGGCAAGTGTTCTTGCTACCCTCTATTAGGATGGGATGGTCACTCTAATAGTATGGGACTGTCACTCACGTGTCTCCGTCTTCATCTGCATGGATGGCCAGGGCGATGTCAGCCGACAGGGAGTGTTCCACAGAACACATGAAGGGGTACAGGGGGGCAGACAGGCTTAGCAGAGGGAAGGGGGACCCCATGGTTGGGTTGGGGTACAGGGGTAGAAAGGGTCCTGTAAGTGGGGAACACAGAATGTCATGGGTGAGGCCAGACTCCAAGACCCTTAACCCACCAGCACCTCCTGCAGTGCTGTGTTCTTTGTCCCCATTTTCTCCTGTTGGGTTCTCAAGACTCAGGACAAAGACAAGACAACCCCCTTTCCCCATCCCTCCTCTGCACTCCCACAAACTCCCGATCCTATTCGTTGTCACTTAACCCATCTGCTAGACAAAGATTCACCTAAACAGGTGGACAAGAGACCCAGTCATCACCTAGCAGACCTATCCCAAGGCTGTGTGCTGAGTGAATTTGTGGTGCAGGAAGACAATGACTGGAGAGCCAGGCTAAGGGTGTAAGGTAAGTACACAGAGGGTTTGGGGCATGGGGAGGGTCCATAAGTAAGAGGGGGTGGCGTTAGTATCCTGTCCAGACCCAATGATTTGAAGCAACCATAAAAACAAACAAAAAAACCAAACCCACTGCCTTCAAGTTAATTTTGACTCATCCATGGCAGCAAGCCAATCCACATCTACCCATTGCACAGATGGGGAAAACTGAGGCCCAAGCATGGGAAAGAGCAGGATGGGCAGCAGTGGCCGACTTCTTGATGCACAGCCTGAGCCTCCTCTATCCCTTGCATTTTGAAGGTGCAACAAAGATTGGGGTACAGATGGGCTCTCTGGGGGCTCACTTGGGGATGGTGAGGTGGGCCCAATAAAGAATGCTCTTCCTTGAAACCAGGATGAAGAAATTGTTGTGTGACCTTCATCAGTGGCTATTCCTTTAATTTTGGGGCCCTCTTTTCTTGGTCCCTCAAGTTTCCAAGCCCCTTATATATCTAATGCCAGGTCAAGAACCTGAGGTCTTTTGCCTGGCCACCCCCAAATCCCTTAACCTGGACCTAAGTGTCAGGATTTCAGAATCCCTCCATTCCTAGAACCTCCCAGCCCCAGGCCTTGTCTTTGTGAGCATGCAAAACTGGGTGGCTAGGACCCCGGTTCTGGTTCTCTGTCCCTCGGACTATTTGAGACCCCCAGTGCCAGTGTCTCCAGAACTCCAGTCTGTTTCCATGACTGCCTGTGACTCCCACATAGTGGGGTACCCAGAACCTCAAGCTCTGCTCTCCTGGCTCCTCACACTCCCATGACCTCAGCTGTCTCAGCACCCCAGTCTCTGTCTCTTGATTTCTTTTCACCTATCTGGCTGGGGACCCTAGTTTCTTAGGTCCAGGTCATAACTCCCTAGAAACTCTAGATCATCAGTGCCTAGAACCCTAAACTCTTCCCTCTGGCTCCCCAAGACTCCCATATGAGCCCCCATAGATGTCTCCACAAATTGTCCTTGGCTCCCTACACTTGACCCTCGGGACACTGAGCTCTGTGCCCCAGGCTTTCATGCCCCTAGCTCCCTGGCACTTCCATATCTGTCCCAGAGTCCTTGGGTTTTGTCCTCCAGCTCTGCCCCTGGCTCTCGGGGACCCACCGCTCTGCACAGCTCTCACCGGCCCTGATTCTTGGGGTTCACTCACCCTGGTAGTAAAGCGCTTCTGGCCGGGGCAAGCCGTGGGGGGGCCCGGGGACGCCGGGTGCCTCAGGGCCCCCGCAGAGCGACTCCGGGGGGACTCCGGGGCCCGCGGCTGCTTGTCGGGCGGCGGGCTCCAAGGAGGGCGCGCGCAGAGGGCGCTTGCGGAGCGGTAGCGCGGCGCCCGGGGGTCCTGCGGCCTTGGGCCGGGTGCGCAGGTCC
>NW_006400065.1:145671-165853 GCF_000299155.1 Elephantulus edwardii | reverse complement strand
GTCAGGGGCCGGGCGGGGTGGGCAGGTCCCCAAATCTGCCTGGCGAGGTGTCTGTGAATTTCAGTCTGCTACTCTCTCGGCCTCTCGCTGTCTCTTACTGGCTGCTTGTGCGACTCCGTCGCCACCTCTGTCTCTTCTGGGAAAGCGGTTCCAGGACGCAGGTTCAAGTCCCGACTCCCGCTTCTTCCCCGGGTGACCTTGACCGAGCACTTCCCTCTCTCTGTCATGCCCTCCTTTGTGGGAGTGAAAAGGCGCACCCAGAATGGGGGCTGGCGTTCGGCAGGCAACCCGAACCCTCCCTCGGTCGCCCTGCATTAAGCGCTTCACCCTCCTTGACTGGGGAGCGGGGCTGGTGGTGCACAGAAAAACACTTAAGTATGTGCCTCGCTGAGGGGTCCCTGCACCTAGGGCACGGGGTGGGTGCTCCGGGAGTCCTGGGTGTACAGAGACATGGAGGTTGCTAAGAAATGTGGAGAGACGCCTGAGAGATGGCAACACCTATAGAGACTCACCCATAAGCAAGCGACCAAGACCTATCTCTCCTCCCCGCACCCCAACTTTCCCCTCCTACCCGGGAGGGGCTGGCGCGCGGGGAACAGGACCCGCGGGTTGGGGGCCTGACTCAGACCGGCTGGAGCTGATGGGGAAGGAGGGGACAGAGGCAGCCTCTTCCCTATCCCCCCCTTTATGTGGCCCCCCCTTCCCTCCCCTCTCCCCGCCCCGGGGAGGGGCTTTGCAGCTTGGGGCTTTCCCGGATTTCCCTGGGGGCGGAGCCGACGCTGGGGTTGAGTCCCGGTCACCCGGGCCCTGGAGGCGGAGGCGAAAGGCTTGTGGTTCCAGGGGGACAAAGGGTGTGGGGGGCTGCACTCCAGATGTGCCCGGAGAGCGTGTGGGGATCTCTATGCCCCTCTATCTCCGCTATGCTTCAATCTGCCCCTTTGTCTCTGATCTCTCTGCTCCGATCCCGCCTAATGGTTTCTTGGTCGGCCATGTCCCCGTGACACCTCCTTCTGACATCTCTACCGGATCTTGTCTGTCTCCCCGGAAGCGTCTCTAGGACCCTGGACGTGGGTGTGCGCCCCGTCCCTGGACGGGGAGGGACTTTGGCCCGGATGGGCCCCTCCTGAGTGGATGGTTAACCCGGCATCAGGCGCAGCCGTGGGCAGGGACAGGCCGCACCCACCTGGGTCTTTGCTCACTGCCTCACTGCAGGCCTTCTTCCTCCACAGATGTGGGTTCAAATCCCACCCCCATGTTTTTCTCAGAGGAAATAAGAGGGGACAGTGACTCCAAGGTCTTTTGGAAGCAAATGTCTCCCAGCGGGAGAGATAGCAACCCAGGACAGATTTGAGGAGAGACACAGCGGGATACCTCCGCCCCCCCCTTTCCCTCTGTCCATCTGTCTCTGGTCTTCTGACATATCTCTGCGTATCTAAGTCCCTCTTGCTGAGAGAGAGAGGATCTCAGACAGGTCACCCCCACTCTTTTTTTTTTTTTTTTCAGAGAAGATAGGTATTTATTACCCCCACTCTTGAGATTCAGTTTCATCTTCTGGAAAATGGGGCTAAAGTCAACCCTTATATTTGGGGGGCGGGGGCTACAGCTAGGGAAATCCCGTCCACCTGGTCTCCTCCTTAGAGAACTCTCAAACCCAGGGGAAAGATGTCGTGTGGAGTACAGAAAGGAAAGCTGAGGCTCAGAGCCTGTGACAGTGGTGACTAAAAGGGAGAGCTGGGAGGACACCAGAGCCGGGCAAGTGGCGCAAAGATCTGGGCTCCGCAGATGTGGGAAGGAGTGTGCCAGAGGGGACATTTAGAGGGGCTGCTTCAGAGGCAGAGGAGGAAGTAGGGGTGAGGGGAAAAAGGGTTTGAGAAAGAAGTGGATGGTCTGAGAGAGAGGGTTTGAGGGAGGAGGTGACAGTCTGAGGGAGGAAGTGAGGGTTTGAGGAAGAGGTGAGGATCCAAGGGAAGAGGTTAGAGCCTAAAGGAAGAGGTGAAGGTCTGAGAGAGAGCATGGCCTAGGGGAGGGGTCGGGCCCTCTCTCTGGGTACCGAGAGGATCTGAGGGAGGAAGGAAGAGCCTAAAGGAAGAGGTGAAAGTCTGAGAGAGGAGATCAGGGGAGGTGAGGGTCTAAAGGAAGAGGTGAAGGTTTGAGGAAAAGCTGAGAATCTGAGGGAAGAGATTAGCGTCTGAAGGGGGAGATGAAGGTTTAAGGGAGGGGACAGGCTTCCAGGGAGAGGGGAGAATCTGGGGGAAGAGGTCAGGGCTTAGGAGAGGTAAGGGTCTGAAGGAGGAGGTAATGGTCTAAGGGAAGAGGTGAGAGTATGAAGGAGGAGGTAATGGTCCAAGGGAAGAGGTGAGAGTATGAGGGAGGAGGTAACGGTCCAAGGGGAGAGGTGAGAGTATGAGGGAGGAGGTAATGGTCCAAGGGGAGAGGTGAGAGTATGAGGGAGGAGGTAATGATCCAAGGGGAGAGGTGAGAGTATGAGGGAGGAGGTCAGGGCCTAGGAGAGGTAAGGGTCTGAGGGAGAGGGACAGGTAGGGAGGGGACAGGCTTTCAGGGAGAGGGAGGGGCATGAAGGAAGAGGGGAAGGTTTGAGGGGGCAGGTGAGAGTCTGAGCAAGTGTGGAAGGCATTTGGGGAGACTGAGAAGACTAAGTGAAGGTGGGAGGAGAGAAATGAGGGAGAAAAGGGGTCTGAGGGCGGAGGTAGGTTTGGAGGGAGAAGAGCTGAGGGTGGAGGTCACTCTGTCTGAGAGAAGAGGAGCAGTTTGAAGAGGGCCTCCTTTGGAGAGCAGAGAGGTGTGCCCCAGAGAAGGGAGCAGGGGCAGGGAAGGGAAGGGAGCCGGGGAGCCAGCCCCGCCCTGCAGCTGTCTCTAATTTCCCAGAATCTTCTGGTGCTCAGGAAAGTCCCAGCTCCCACAGCCGCCTCCCTCCAGTGTCGGGAATGGAGGATGCGGAGCCTGGGCGGCCAGCCCCTTGCTTCCCCCCCCTCAGTCCCTGTGCCCCTGGAACCTCCACCTCCTCCTCTTGCTGGGGCAGCCCCTGCGTGAGTCCCGGAAACTTCCCAGTCCTGCTGGAGTCTAACCACTCGCCCTCCCACAGGCATCCCTTTGGGAGAAAAGGCCAAGATTTTTACCTGTCCCAAGTGCTAAGTGCGTAATCAAGTCCTGCCTCGCACGTTGTGTGTTGGATTGCTGACTGAGAGATTGAAATCCACCACTCTGTGCTCTGTGGGGAAAAGGAGGCTGTCTCTCCAGAGACCCCTCGAGTTGGAATGGCATCAGTGGCGGTGGGCTTGGCTCTGATGCTTGTTTGTTTAGAAGGCCATGGGCCTGGGCCTTTCTAGTTCACTAGGCCTCAGTTTCTCCTTCTAAGTCCTTTCCGTTTCTATCCTGTTCAATAAATGGACCCTGTCCTGCTTTGCTTCATGCTGACCACTGGTACAAGTCCTGCACTCCTGGCTCTGTGACTTCCGGGCACACGGAGCTTCAGGGCCTCCTCTGTGAAATGGATCGAATTGAGAATGCCGGCATTGGTTCTGGGGGCCTGATGTGTAGAAAGTGCTCAGATCGCTGTTGAGGTGGTTGTCAACTGAGACAAGCTTTCAGCGACAGGACCCACTGCATCGGGGAAGTCAGGGTTCGTCAAGCTAGATGTTGCTGTTGTTAAGTGCCGTCAAGTACAACTCATAGCCACCTATGAAAAACAGATCTGAACCCGGTCCTGTCCTGTGCCGTCTCATCATCTCTGCCACAGTAGAACCTATTGCTGCAATCCCTGTGTCATTCCAGCTGGTTGAGGGGCTGACCCTCCACCGTTCCAAGCACGATGCCCCTTTCCAAGGAACAGCCCCCTCTTAGATGGACAGACCTGGAGTTGATCCCTGGTTCAGCCACTTCCCAGGAGTCTTGGTGGCACGAAGGTTAAGCACATGACCACTAACTTAAAGGTCAGCAGTTCGAACCTACTAGCTGCCTGTTGGAAGAAAGGTGGAGCCTTCTGCTTCTAGAAAGATTTCATAGCTTCCCCTCCATATTTCCTTTCATGTACGGAGGTCTGCCCCTTTGGAGATGTGACTTTCTAATAAATCTATCATTACTATTTCACCTTCAAAAAAGAGAAGAAACAAGCCTTCTTGTCTTTGAATCTCTATGAGGCAATTTTACTCTGTCCTAAACCCACTGTCATGGGGTCGATTCCAGCTGCCTGCCATTGGATTTCCAAGGTTGTAAATCTTTTGTGTGTGTGTGTGTGTGTGTGTGTGTGTGTGTGTGAGAGAGAGAGAGAGAGAGACACTTTATTTCATTTTAGTTGTTGTTCAAGGCTGTAAATCTTACCAGGAGCAGATGGCCCATCATTCTCCAGAAGATAGATTTGAACCACTGACCTTTTGGTTGACAGTGTAACATACACTGTACTCATCAGGACTCCTTCATGCTGATATATATCTCAACAATATAACTATATATGTAACTATCTGTTTCTGTCTATTATCTATCTTATCTATCTATCTATCTATCTATCTATCTATCTATCTATCTATCTTGTTGTTATGTGACTGTGACCCAGAGAGACCCTATGTACACCAGCTCTGAAGCCTGCCCTGGCCTGAACCAATCTGACACACCTAGTCTCATGGCCCCAGTCACTGTATCAATCCATCTCATCCAGGGTCTTCCTCTCCTGCGCGGTCCTTTTATCCATCCTTCCAACCATGATGTCCTTCTTCAAGGACCAGTTTTTCCTTGGCTACGTGCCTGAAGTATGTGAGATGGTGCTTCAAAATCCTAGCCTTGAGGTGGGGATGGGGAGAAGAAAAAAAAGAAAAAGAAAAAAATCCCAACTTCTAAGGAGAAAGTTGGTTTCACCCTCTCTAAGCCAGACCTGTTTGTTTTCTTGGTGGTCCATGGTACATTCAAGACTCCTTGTATATATGTTGTTGCTACGTACTTTCAAGTTGGAACCTACTCACAGCTGGCCCTCCAGGGGATTCTCAGAGGTGGGAGATTACACAGGAGGGCAGTGCTCATCTTTCTCCCGTGGAGTCACTGGTGGACTTGATCCGTCTGCTTTTGGGTTGGCAGTGCAACTCCTTACCAGCAAGCCACCAAAGCCCCGTGTGTGTGTGTGTGTGTGTGTGTGTGTGTGTGTGTGACCTATGAGTCAGTTCCAATTCAAAGGCACATAATGATGACAACAAATATATATAATTGTTGTGTACAGTCAAGTCAGAACCTACACATAGCTGACCCTCCAGTGGGCTTTGAGAGGCTGTAAATTACACGAGAGGTGATTACCCATCTTTCACCCACAGAGCAGCTTCTGGATTTGAATCTTTGGGTTGCCATGCACATATATGTATACATAAAATTATACATATACATATACTTAAGGAGCTCTTGTAGCCTCGTGGTAAGAGGCCACACTGAGATCCCAAAGGTATGAGGTTCAAAGCTACCAGTTGCTCCACTGGAGAATGATGGACAATATCCTCCCGTAATTAACTGCCTCTAAAAACCTGCCAGAGGGTCAACTATGGGTCAGTTCAGACTCAATGGTACACACAACAACAATACATATACATATGCATATATGTATACATGCATACCTACCTATGTATACACATACACACGTCTACATATAGCTCTACATATATTGTTGTTGTTGTTGTTATGTGCCGTCGAGTCACTTGCGACTCATAGCGACCCTATGTACAACAGCCCTAAACTCCGCTCTGTCCTGCGCCAATCGCACTGTCTCTGATATACCCATTCTGATTTCCCCAGTCGCTGAATCAATCCACCTCATAGAGGGCCTTCCTCTCCTGCACTGTCCCTCCACCCTCCCAAGCATGACGTTCCTCTCCAAGGACTAGTGCCTCCTTACAACATGTCCAAAGTATGTCAGACGGAGCCCCAGAATCCTTCCCTCCAAGGAGCAGCCCGGTTTAAACCCTCTCCAGGATGAATCTGTTTTCTTGGCAGTCCATGGTACCCTCAATACTCTTCTCCAGCACCACAGCTCAAAGGCATCAATTCTCCTTCTAGCCTCCTTGGTCATTGTCTAGCTCTCTGATGCATATCTACATCTACATACATAAGGGAAGCTCTGGTGGCCTAGTGGCAAGAAGCTGCTTTGCAATCCTGCGGGCATGCTGTTCGAGGCCACCAGCTGCTCCACAGGAGAAGGATGAGTAATCTCCTCCCGTGCGATTAATTGCCCCTGAAAACCCGACAAGAGGGTAAGCTATGGTGGTTCTGACTCTACGGCACACAACAACAACAACATACATACATACACATATGTATGCAATATGTATACACACATACATAAAAATGTGTACTTGACAACTGGTTCTGGGCTTTCTCCTGGATTCAAACTGCAGACCTTTTGCTTAGCTGCCTGATGCACGATCCACTGCGCTTAGGAGACTGCTAAGGAGACTGCTAAGGAGTTCTACACTCACACGTTACATGTCCGACTGTGAAACTAAAAGCAGTGATTTGAATCCACTCGCTGTTACCAGCTCTGGTGGTTTAGAGGTAAGGAGTTAACGCTCCCAATTCAAAGGCTCACAGTTCAAATCCACCAGCTACTCCACAGGAGAAAGATGGGCAGTCTCTTCCCATGTGATTGATCGCCTCTGAAAACCCACTGAAGGGGCAGCTGTGGGTCAGACCTGACTCCGTGGTACACTACAACGATATCCTCAGAAGCAAGATGGGCCTTTCCCCATGAAGATTTACGGCTTCAGAAAACTGACACCATCCTAATGCACATCTTTCCTGATTTTAGACCACACAGTCATCCCCTTCTTCTATTTGAGCGACAGCATCTTGGCCTGTGTATGAGTTCTGCATGAACACAGTGTGGCATTATGAGACTTCCATTCTTAACAGTGTTATCCATAATTTCTTATAATCCACGCAGTCAAGTGCCTTTGCATGGACAATAAAATGCAGTTAAATATCTTTCTGATAATCTCTGCTTTCAGCAAGACCCATCTGATATCAGCAATGATATCCCTCATTTCATTTCCTCTTCTGAACTGGTTTTGAGTTTCTGGCAGTTCTCTGTTGATATCCTTGAAAACTATAAACTTTGAGAAACCATGATCTATAGAAAGGCTTCAGGTCTTCAGGTCTTCTTCGTAGGGTTGCTATGAGTCATGCTTGACTCGACGGCCATCAACATCAACAACATTTTTTAGGACTGATTCAGTAGCAAGAGGTTGGTTTTATTCTTGGTTCTGCCATGTGCTGTGTGACCTCGGGCCAGTGACTTCCTATCTCTGTTCCTCTGTTGTGCCTTTAGTTGTTGGGGAGAACAGAGTTGCTGGGCATGTTAAGTTAGAATTTTGTGGAATGAGTGAATGATGTCTGTTCTTGTCTCCACACCACCTCCTCTGTCACATCAGTCTCCTTGTCTCCCTTTCTCACTTAGATGTGAGACAGATGGGCGCCCTGGTCTGGGGTAGAGTGAGCAAGGAATGGATGGAGCCTTTCAATCTCTTGAGCATTAGTTCACCTAAAGTTCCCTAAAATCCCCATTTGCAGAAGGAGCAGTTGAGGCACAGAGAAGTCAAACTGTTATACAGAGTCAAACAGCCAGGCATCTGTGACCCCAGTCCTATAGTTCCAACCCACTGGCCTACGAGGGGTGGACCACAGATCCCAGGCCATCCCTCCCAGCTTGAATGCTCAATAAAAGGTTGAGGGTTTGAAGCCACCAAGAGGTGTCTCAGAAGAAAGGCCTGGTAATCCACTGAAAAAAATCAGCCCCAGGAGAAGGCACCCATCTTAAAGAAAAAACAAGATAGAACAAATAAAAATCCACCTCAAACTCAAATTCACTGCCGTCAAGTCAGAATCGACTCATAGCCGACCCTCCAGCAGCTTTTCAGAGGCTGCAAATCACATTAAGAGGTGGATTAGAATTACGAGCGAGGGTCCGGTTCTGGATCAGCTGCTCCCCATGGACTAGGCCTCCGGAGATTTACCAAAGTATGAAGCAACAGCACTCTTCCTTGTTTCTATTTTACTCTTTATTAACCTGGGAAATTATTAACTACTTTTTAAAAAAGGCTGTTTATTTTAACATGTAATGTGTTTGGTATTGTTCTTTTAAGTGAAAGAGTACATATTTTTAAATGTAAAAACAAAACCGTCTTCAGGATCACAGTGGAGTGAGGAGGCATCAACACAGCAGCAGTTGTTTTGTTTCCTCCAGGGAACGGAGTAGATTAGGTGGGGAAGTCGAGGCCAAAGAGGCTAAATCAAGTGCATGCCCGGGGCACCTGCAGGGATTGAAGTGACCACTGCTCTTTCTGCAGGGCTCCTGTGCCACTCCCAGCCACAGGCAGGGCAGGGGGACAGTGGGTGTGGCTTTGCAGCAGGAAGGAATCCAGTTAGACTTGAGATCCAGAGAGGCTCTGGGCAAGCAAGTAAATTCTGTAGGCAGCGGGGAAACGGACCCCTGGAACCAAAGAAGGAAGCCTTGCCTCAGATACACAGTCTCTTCTCTGGGCCCAGGCTAGACATCACCCAGTGTGCCCACTGCCCCCGCTGTTCCTACCTTTCCCTGCCCCCCTTGGGGTGAAAGCAGGCCAGCTTCCTGGAGTTGGGCCCACACGCACCTCCTGGTTCCTCTCTGCCCTGGGGCCTTGGCAGTTGCAGGCTCCCCAGGCACCAAGTAGGACTAGCCCTTCCGGGACCTGAGCCAAGTCTTAATCTTCCCCTTTCTCCCTCTAGCTGGGTCTGCACGCATGGCCCCGCTGAGTCAGAAAGATTGCAACATTCTCAGAGCTCCTGAACACCCTCCCCAACCCCTCCCTCTCAGGGCTTCCATCCGTCAGGGGTGACTCAGGGGAAGGGAGACCAGCTTCTGCCCCCGGGGGCATCTGGGAAGACCAGGCAGAGAGTGGATGGGTGCCAGGGATATGACTGTAGGCAGTGAGGCTGGGCAAACCTGGGCCTCGGTGTTCTCATCTGTAAATGAAACTCACCCTTTAAGGTCTGAGTTCGCATCTCGGCTCAGCCATCTGCGGGCTGTGTGGCCCAGAGCCAGTGACTTACCCTCTCTGAACTCTTACTTTCCTCCCAGAACACGGAGGCAAAACCAGTGCTTGCTTCTCCGGATTGTGGCGAGGGCCAAACTGAGTGAACACATGCTGGTGCAGGCAGGCCTGGCACCAGGGACTTCTCCCTGAATGGCAGATAATCTTTGTAAGAGGGTTATTATTAATACAGGCCTGGGAGCGGCTACCACGGAGCTGCACTCAGATCTCTCTTTAAGAAGGGACTTCGTGGCCTCCAAGGCTCACTCAAATTCTGAGTCCGAGAATGACCTCAGCCAAGATTTGAGGGTCTGCATGTTTCTGCCCCCTCCAGGTGGTCTTTGATCTGGGGGCTCCCCCTGCCTCCCTGCCTTCTTCCATTTCCTGTCTTAGATGTCACTCCCATAAGCCTTTTGTGCGCCTAACTCCACCTAAAAACCTGTGAAACAGCGGAGTCAGACAGGCTGAGCCAGAGTCCGGGCTGGGCTGGGTGGCTTTGGAGGAGCGCCTGGGCTCGCTGAGCCTCAGTTTCCCCCTCTGAGTCATGGGACTAATGAGGATCAGAGTGGTGACAATGGCTGGGAACATGTGGTGAGTCAGCTGGCATGCAGGTTTTGGCTCCATCCAGGTCTGCAGAGAGCCTGAGGGAGCCCCAGCCACCTGGCGTGGAAGTTCAAGTTCAGCTCCATTCTCATCTGAAGGGAGCCAAGCCCGAGCCCACTCATTTCGTCGGCCCTGCCCCTGCTGGCTGCATGGCCCCAGCGCCACCGAGGGAGTGCCTTGTCCTCTGGGCCTAGTCTGGGAGGTGGGGACAGCCTTTCCCAGGTGAGGGCATGTGTGGAAAGCCCCCTTGGAGCTTGGCACGACGGGGCACTCAGTCAGGTGTATCAAGGCTGCCTGGGTCAAGGTTTTAGGTGAGTTTCTTTGCAGGGTGTGTGTGTGTGGCTGACAGCTAGAGGGAAGTCCCAGGGCTGGAAAATCATGCTCTCCTCCTGTACCCGCCACCGACTCACGGCTGTTGAGTCAATCTAGACTCATCCTAGGGACCCGCCATGCTGCACATTTCCCAGGCTGTAAATCGTAACAGGAGGTGACATCCTCAGCTCTCTCCCTGGGGGAAGCTGGTGGATTCGAACTGCTGACTTTTCTGTTAGCAACAACATAGGAAAAGTACAACATCAGATCTCTCTGTCCTCTTGTAGAAATTCCCTATTCTAGGATTTTCAGGAAAAGAAGTGAGAGGGTCCTATACATTCACGTAGCAATGAATGGGTGGGGGGAATGTGCAAGAAAGACCACTCCAAGTCGGGGGAGCCCTGGAGACAAAGTGGGCCAAGTATTGGGCTATACATCAAAAGGTCAGAGGTTTGAATCAACCATTGTTCAAGACAGAAGGAAATGACATTCTGCTCTCATTAAGAGTTACAGCCTTGGAAACCCAACCCAATGGAGCAGTCTACTCTTATAGGAGTGCTATGTGTCAATATTGACTTAATGGAAATAAGTCTTTTAAAAGGTGGTGAAAAGAGGGGCTAAGATCCACTCCCTCAGTCAGACTCAAGGTCTCAAACTCATTGCTGTCCAATTGAACCACCTCATAGTTGACCCTCCAACAGGCTTTCAGAGGTTGTAAATCATTAGAGAGGAGATTACCCATCTTTCTTTCTCAGAGCTGCTGGTAGATTCGAACTACCTGCCTTTGGGTTGACAGCACAACTCCTTACCCACCAGGCCACCAGCGCTCCCTAGGTAGGAGGCTGGGAGATCCCTGAGGCGGGGCATATTCCCCCATCAGGAGGACTTCCTGGAGCAACTGTATTAAGTTCTTGCTCTTCTATCAGCTCAGGAGTTTCTTGAGAAGCAAGCCGTGACTCCTCCATAAATTAGCTCAAGAATGAGCACACAGAGTCCTGGTGGTGTGGTGGATTAAGTGTTGAGCTGTGAATCCAAAGGTTGGCAGTTGAAATCCTCCATGGGAGAAAGATGAGGTCATCTCCTCCCATAAAGATACACAGCCTCAAGGAGCTCAGGTGGCCTAGTGGCAAGAAGCTGTAATCCTGAAGGTGCAAGGTTCGAATCCACCAGATGCTCCGCTGGAGAAGGAGGGACAACCTCCTCCTGTGCTAGTCAATCTGCTTCAACGGTACACAACAAGAAAAAAAGATACGCAGCCTCGGAAATTTCATGAAGGGTCGTGATGAGCTGGAATGGACTAGATGCCAGCGGGTTTCCCCTCTCCTGTCATTTATCCACTTCGTTATTAGAAAAGAACTTGACTGTGTGCACTGGAGACCCCAGAAGCAAGTGGACATAAATCTTCTAATTCTGTTGTTGTTATGAGTCGTCTAGTCGCCTGCAACTCATAGCGACTGTATGTACAACAACCCTAAACCCTGCTCTGTCCTGTGCCAATCTTATTGTCTCCAACACACCTATCCCCATTACCCCAGTCACTGAATCAAGCCATCTCATCACGGGTCTTTCTCGTCTGTACTGTCCCTCCACCCTCCCAAGCATGATGTCCCTCTCCAAGGACTGGTCTCCCCTTGTAACATGTCCAAAGTATGTCAGACGAAGCTTCAGAATCCTTGCCTCCAAGGAGCAGCCTGGCTTCACCCTCTCCAACACGAACCTGTTTATTCTCTTAGCAGTCCATGGTATATTCAATACTCTTCTCCAACACCACAGCTGAAAGGCATCAATTCTTCTTCTATCATCCCTAGTCATTGTTCAGCTCTCTGATGTATAGCAAGTGATTGCAAAGACCATGGCTTGTTTCAGGCGCACCTTAGTTTCCAGACTGACATCATGGCTCTTCAGTACTTTGGAGAAGTCTCTTAACAGCCGATTCTCCCAGCGTCTTCTAATTTCCTGGCTGCTGGTGCCAAGAGTATTGATTGTGGAGCCAAGCAATCTAAAGCTGTTTTCAATTTCAATCTCTTTTCCATCATGATGCTGCCAATTGGCCCAGTGTTGAGAATCTTTGTTTTCTTGATATCAAGCTTCAATCCGTATTGAAGGCTGCAGTTCTTGACCTTCTGCAGCAAGCGCTTCAGGTCCTCCTCAGTTTCAACAAGCAGGGTTGTGTCATTTAACGGAGATTGTTCATAAATCTTCCTCCAGGCCTGATGTCACATTTCTCCTCATAGAGCCCAGCCTCCCAGATAATCTGTTCTGCATATAGGTTAAAAAGGTATGGAAATAGGACACATCTCTGGCATACACACTTTCTAATTTTGAACCATGCATTGTTTCCTTGCTCTGTTCTGATGACTGCCTCCTGGTCCAAGTATTGGTTTTGGATTAGCACAATCAAGTGTTCTGGGATTCCCATTCTTCTCAGAGTTAGCCACAGTTTGTTGTGATCCATACCATCAAACGCTTTTCCTCTGGTACTTCCTGGTATCAGCCAAGATCCATCTGACATTAGCTATAATATCCCTAGTGCCACAGCCTCTTCTAAATCCAGCCTGCACTTCTGGCAGTTCTCTGTTGATGTGCTATTCCAGTCATTTTTTTTATAATCTTCAGCGGAATCTTGCTTGCTTGTGATATTAATGATATTGTTCAGTAATTTCCACACTCTGTTAGATCACCTTTCTTTGGAATGGGAACAATATAGATCATAGATCTCTTCCAGTCAGTTGGCCTAGTGGTTGTCCTCCAGATTTCTTGTCACAACTAGGTGAGCACATCTAGGGCAGCATCTGATAGTTGAAATATGTCAGTTGGTATACCGTCAGTTCCTGGAGCCTTGTTTTTTGCCAATGAGCAGCTTGAACTTCCTCCTTCACCACCACAGGCTCTTCTTGTTCATATGTTGTTTCATAAAATTCTTCTGTGTCTGCCAATCCTTTTGGAACAATGACTTTGTATACTCTTTCCATCTTCTTTTCATACTTTCTGGTCATTTAATATTCTTCCAAAAGCATCTTTAAGTATTGCAAATAAAGGTTTGAATTTGTTCTTCAGTTCCTTCAGCTTAAGAAATGCTGAGCGAGTTCGGCCCTTTTGATTTTCTGACTCAAGCTCCTTGCACATTTCATTGCAATACTTCATTTTGTCCTCCTGGCCTGCCTTTTGAAATTTTATGTTCAGCTCCTTACAAAGCAAAAACATCACAAGACTCAAACGTCATTTCAGCTGATGTGCCCATCGCTCCCTGCTGACCCGCCGCTGGGCTCCCCAGGCAGCAAATCGCAGGAGAAAAGACTGACATCTTTTTCCATGGAGCCCCTGTTGTTGTTGTGTGCTGTTGAACTGACTCACAGTTGACCCTCCAGTGGGTTTTTATTTTTTAATTGATATTTTAACAAAAGTTTACAGAAAACTTGGATTTCCATTCATTCAGTGTTGCACATTTTTCTCCCTAACCCCCAGTTTGCTTTTCTCTTTAAAAAAAATCTTTCATTGTTTCACAGTTTCCTCCTTCTGCACCCCAGGACCACCCAGTCCACTTTGCTATGCAGCTCTTTTTTTTTTTTTTTTGCTATGCAGCTCTTATTCTGGTCTGTTGTCATGCAAAGAATACCTGATTATTTCTTTCTTTTAGACAGTTCTTTTCCTCATCTATTTAAATGCAGTGTTTATTATTTATCCCCTCTTTTCTTAGTTTTCCTCCAACCCCAATGTCATTCCTGTTTTATAACAGTGGCATGATGCAGTGTTTGTCCTTTTGCGACTGAGATATTTTACTCAGAATAATGTCTTCCAGGATCATCCATTTTGTATAATATTTCATGAGTTCCTTGTTTTTTAGTGCTGCATAATATTTCATTGTGTGAATATACCACCGCTTCTCTATCCATTCATTTATTATTGGGAACTTGGGTTGCTTCCATCTCTTTGCTATTGTGAACAACACAGCAATAAATATGGGTGTGCATGTATCTGTTTGGGTGGCAGTTCTGATTTCTTTAAGATATATTCCCAGTAGTGGAATTGCTGGGTCAAATGGTATTTCTATTTGCAACTTTTTGAGAAAGTGCCATACCGCCTTCCACAGTGGTTGCACCATTTTACACTCCCACCAACAGTGAATAAGGGTTCCAGTTTCTCCACAACCTTACCAGCATTTGTTGCTTGCTGTTCTGTTAAATTGTTAAATTTTGCTATTCTGACTGGGGTGAGATGATATTTCATAGTTGTTTTGATTTGCATCTCTCTTAGAGCTAGGGATTTTGAACATTTCTTCATGTGCTTGTTAGCCATCTGAATGTCTTCTTTGGTGAAGTGTCTGTACATATCCTGTGCCCATTTTGCAACTGGGTTGTTTATCTTGTTGAAGTTCAGTGGGTTTTAGAGGCTGTAAATTGCACGGAGGAAACTGCCCCTCTTGCTCCCATGGAGCAACTGGTAGATTTGAGCCAAGTGCCTTTGGGGTGGCAATGCAATTTCTTACCACTAGGCCACCAGAGCTCTCTCTGGAAGCCACTAATGTATTTGAACTGCCAGAGAGACTTGGTCTTTAAGGTAGCAACATGACATCCTATGGATTATGCCATCACAGAAGACCAAAATATCAAGTCATCCTCAATGTTTGTTATGTAGGTGATACAACCTTGTTTGCTGAAACCGAGGAGAACCTGAGACATTCTGCAAAAGGTCAAGGATTGAAGGATGGAAGCTCAACATCAAGAAAACAAAGATTCTCACCACTGGATCAACTGTCAGCTTCACAATGGATGGAGAAGAGATTGAGATTGTTGATTTCTCAGTTTGCTCGGTTTCACAATCGACACCTTCTGCACTAGCAGTCGGGAACTCAAAAGACGAATTGCGTTGGGAAAATCTGCTGTCAGGGACCTCTCTTGAGTACTGAAGGGCAACGATGTCCATCTGGAGACTAAGGTGTGCCTGACTAGGCCATGGTCTTCACAGTTATTTACTATGAATCCACAAGCTGGGCAATAACTAAGGATGATAGAAGAAGGATCGATGCCTTTGAGTTGTGGTGCTGGAGAAGAGTGTTGAACATACTGTGGTCTGCCAGAAATAGGTCTGTCCTGGAGAGGGTGAAACCAGGCTGCTTCCTGGAGGCAAGAGTTTTGAAGCTCCATCTCACATACTTTGGGCACATGGCCATGAGGGACCAGTCCTTGGAGAGGGACATCATGCTTGGAAGGGTGGAGAGACAGCACAGGAGAGGAAAAGCCTGGATGAGATAGATTGAGACAGTGACTGGAGAAATGGGAATAGGTCTGTTGGAGATGATGAGATTGGCTATGGCAAGGTTCAGAGCTATTGTACACAGTGACAATGAGTCACAGGGGACATGATTGCACATAACAACAACAAAAGGGACATGATTAGAAACACTGGTGTCAGAGAAGTGCTGGTGCCTGGAAAACAGGGAGAAACAACTTGTATCACAGGAAGAGAAGCGCCCCATAGGGTCGGCATGTGAATTTCAAGTCGGTCCTCAGTCTGGTGTTTTGGCCTGGAAAGGCCAGACGCAGAGGAAACTAAAAATGACACATTAAACTTCTTGGGGTTGTTTCTTTTGGGGTGAGTCAGCCAACTTTTTAATATTAATCCAAAAGAAGAAAGTGATTTTTGCAACCATTCCCTCCCTACTCCTTCTCTGTCCCTTTTTATTTTGTTGACTGCTTTTTTAGAATTTTAAGCAAATTAGTAGTAACTGGGGAAGGACAGGCCCAGAGTGATTGCCACAAAGTGCTGCCACCATCCCCAGGCCACCAGCGCCCTAGGGACTATCAACCTGGGGTCCTCTCAGCAGTTATCATTGTCGTGAGGTGTCATCAAATCTGCTCCACATCACAGCGACCCAGGTCCAATGGAACAAAACCCAGCCCTGTGCTGACATCCTTGCATCTTTTTGTCAGTTCATCTTGTTGGGGGTCTTCTTCTCTTTCAGGGACCTTCAACTGACATTATTCCAGGTACTAAAAATTCTCACCACCGGACCAATTGGTAGCATCAGGATGGATGGCGAAGAGATTGAGTGTTCACAGCTTCAGTTTGCTAGGCTCCACGGTCAACACTCTTGGCACCAGTAGCTAGGAAATCAAAAAACGTATTGCGATGGGAAAGTCTGCTGTTAGGGACCTCTCTAAAGTACTCAAGAGCAACGGTGTCTCTCTGGACTAAGGTGCGCCTGATACAGGCCATGATCTTTGCAATCGCTTGTTATGCATCAGAGAGTTGGACAATGACTAGGGAGGATAGAAGGAGAATTGATGCCTTTGAGCTGTGGTGCTGGAGAAGAGTATTGAATGTACCATGGACTGCCAAGAAAACAAACAGATTCATCCTAGAGAGGGTTAAACCTGGCTGCTCCTTGGAGGCAAGGATTCTGGGGCTTCGCCTGACATACTTTGGACCTGTTGTAAGGAGAGACAGGTCCTTAGAGAGGGACGTCATGCTTGGGAGGGTGGAGGGACAGTGCAGGAGGGGAAGACCCTCTATGAGGTGGATTGGCTCAGTGACTGGGGTAATTGGGATGGGTGTGTCAGAGGCAATGAGATTGGCACAGGATAGAGCACGGTTTAGGCCAGTTGTACATAGGGTCGCTATGAGTCGCAAATGACTCAACGGCACATAACAACAACAACAATTGTTTTAAAAGGAACTCTGAGGGCCTAGTGACTAAGGAGTTGCGCTGCCAACCCAATGGTAAAATCCACGGTTCAAATCCACCAGCTGCGCTGCAGGAGAAAGATGGGCAACCTCCTCTGGTGCTACTTACAGCCTCTGAAAACCCACTGGAGGGTCAGCCATCAGTCAGTTCCCACTTGATGGCTCGTAACAACAAAACGGTGACAATCAAACTCAATGGGGGCGGGGGAAGAAAAACAAGAATAATAATCAGATCAGAGTCTTAGAAAGCAAAGAATGCACCCTTGCAATTCTAAGAAGCATGATTGTCAAATTGTATAAATAGGGACTTGTTGTTGCAAAGGACTCTGGGCAGCGAGGAGGCACCCCAGGCTGAACAAGAAGAGAGAGGGACTGGGGCCCAGTTTCCCCATCCACCTGCACCCCACCCCTGCTTCTCACTGCAGCCTCTCCTTCCCAGGGCCTTGCCCTCTGCCCTCTGGGCTCCTGGCCTGCTCTCCCTGCCCACGTGGAGGGAGTCTGAGGAAGCTGCTTCAGCCCAGCGTCTGTGGAAGAAAGTCCAGCTGCAGCCCCACCTCACTCCTGCCTTATCTCTCACTTCCCTACCTCTGCCCACACCCTGTCTCCCAGGGCAGGTCTGTGTCTTCCCTATCCACACACAATCCCCACCAAGGATCAAGGACACTTCTTTCACAAACAAAAAACCCAGTGCTCTCAAGGATTCCACCACACAGGATCCCATAGAACTCTCTAGAACTGTCCCATAGGAGTTCAGAAGCTGCAAATCTTTTCTTTCTTTTTTTAGGAATGGCTTCCTGTTTTTGTCTTTTACTTATTATTTCTCTCTCTCTTTTTTTTTTTTTTTAATTGTAAGGGAGCTCTGGTGGCCTAGTGGCCAGAAGCTGCACTGTCATCCCAGAGGTATGCGGTTCAAATCCACCAGATGTTCTGCTGGAGAAGGAGGGGCAATCTAGTCAGATCAGATGTGATGTACACACACAAAAAATAATAAAATTTAAAAAAAATTGTGATTTGAGTGAAAGCTGGCAAAGCAAATTGGTTTTGCACTCCAAACTGTTTGTTTTAGAAATATTCAGGGTAATGAGCCAATTTTGTTTATGTGCTTTATTTACCAATTCCTTTAGCTAAGTACAAGCTTACAAGTCATGTTGGACAACTGACCAATTTTATAACATGAATGACAAGGTGGTTGTTATGTACTCAGTGGGAACGGGCTCATCGCTGACCTTCCAACGGGGTTTCAGAGGCTGTAAATCACAGTGGAAGAGATTATCCATCTTTCTCCCACAGAGCAGCTGGTGGATTCAAACTGACTGCCTTTGGGTTGAGAGTGCAACTCCCTACCGCTAGGCCACCAGAGCTCCCTTTAATTACTATATCATTGTCCCTTTCCTCCTTCCTCCTCGTCTTTTTCTTTCCACTTATTCTTTCTAGACCACTTCTTCCTGCCTTGAAGGCTTTATCCTTAGGCAAGTCCTGTCTTTTTTGACCTTTACTTGTATGATAGTTCTTGGTCACCTCATAGGCCTGTCTATTGTTTGGCTGGAAGTTGAGCCACTGGGGATGAGTTTTGTTCCAGGTTCAAAGGGTGAATGAGGGCCACAGTCTTGTGGGTCCCACCAGTTTCTATGGGACCAGTAAGCTTGGTCCTTTATTAATATTTCTTTTCATTTTGTTCCATATTTCCCCCACCCTACCCAGGCCCTCCTAGTGATTACTTTCGGAGTGATCAATGGTGGCGGCCGGGCACCATCTAGTTCTTCTGGTCTCAGTGTCCTTAACTTGAGGTTGATATAGCTCATTAGTCCTTTGGACTAACTGGTTCTCTATGTCTTTACTTTTCTTCCCTTATTGCTCTGGGGGGAGATCAATTACTGCACTTTAAACAGCTGCTTGCCAGCTTTTAAGCACTCAGTTTTTATTCACCCCAGTGGGATGTACAGCATTGACTTTGAGGTATATGATGTCAATTGACCTTGATGTGCCTGGTGTAAATGTTTGCAGAAGCAGAGTGCTGGCAGGTTCCAACTTCCAAACGTTTAGTTAGAAGTTGGATGTCCTACCCACTGTGCACCAGGGCTTCTGTCTCCCTTGGGTCTCATCCGTATGCTTTCTCCCGTGAGATTCTAACTGAGGCACACTTGCTAGGTGCTCTCCGGAGAAGACTACTCATGACAAAGCAGAATTGCCCCCATAGGGTTTGAAAGGCTGTGATCCATAATCTTTACAGGAAGCAATGGCCAAGTCTTTCTCCTGTGGTGCAACTGGATGGGTTCAACCCATACACACCCTCAAACCTTTAGGTTCCTTCAAAACAAACCTAAACCCACTGCCTTCCAGTCAGTTGCAACTCCTGGCCACCCTCCATCGGGTTTCTGAGACTGAGCATCTTAACGGGAGGAGACTGCTTCGTCTTTCTCATGTCTCGTCTTTCTCCGGAGGAACAGCCAATGGGTTTGAACTGCCAACCTTTCGGTGAGCAGCTCAACACTTAACCTTCTACACCACCAGGACTCCTTCCTTCACACAAGGCATACAAGAAATGTTCAACAAACACATCAGGCCTCAGCACAGACAGCCTCTCCTCCAGGAAGCCCTCCTGGGTTTCCCTCCCTAGGCTGGGTCATGTGCTCACCTGGGCTCTCCCACTCCAGCCCTGAGCTCTCTGTCTGGGTACCGCCTGGTGAGGGCAGTCCAGGGTTGTCCCTGCTTTGTGTACCCAGAGCAGCAGAGACCTCAGGAAGCGACTGTCAGGCCACCTGTCTATTGAAAAGGCTTCTTTACAATGTTCTGACTTGTGACTCCTCTGCAGGCCATCTCTCAGATCAAGGATGGCTCTTCTTTGCCAGGGGTCCCCAATGGTTCAAAGAAACTTAGGAGAGAAATCAGGTAAGTGGCTGGAGTCTCCAAAATGGGTGCAGGTCGACCAGTGCTTTCTGGCCCAGCGCCTCTGTGGATTCCCTCCACCCTCCTTTGACGCTTCCTGCATGACTCAGGACTTTGTCTATAGAATCCTTTAATATTGCAACACAAGGCTTGACGTTTTTCTTCAGTTCTTTGCACTTGAGAAAGGCCAAGCATATCTTTACCTTTTGGGATTTTTTAATTTTATTTTTATTATTTTTGTGTGCGTGTACCATCAAATCAGATCTGACTGGCACAGGAGGAGATTGTCCCTCCTTCCCCGGCAGAGCATCTGGTGGATTCGAACCGTGCACCTCTGGGATTGTAGTTGCAGCTCCTTGCCACTAGGCCACCAGAGCTCCCCTACCTTTTGGTTTTTTGATGGCAGGTCTTTGCACATCTTGGTTGGGCGCTTCATTTTGTCTTCTCAAGCTGCCCCAAAGCCTTTCTGTTCCTCCCTTCTACTTCATTTCCCCCATTTCTTTTTTTTTTTAATTTTTATTTTATTATTTTTGTGTGAGTGTACCGTCAAATCAGATCTGACTGGTACAGGAGGAGATTGTCCCTCCTTCCCCGGCAGACATATGGTCTTTTTATTGAAAATTATGAGTATGCGGTATAAG